>NC_044927.1:472417-523808 GCF_003576645.1 Ipomoea triloba | reverse complement strand
TTTTTTTTTTTTTTTTTTTTTTTTTTTTTTTTTTTTTTTTTTTTTTTTTTTTTTTTTTTTTTTTTAACTTCATATGTTCTGTTTTACATGTATGCTTTGTTTATATTTTTTGGGTTTAATACTTAATAGTATTTTTAATATAATTTTTAAATATATACTAATGTTAAATTTAACATTATAAGTAACTTCAATAAGAATTCATTAATTGAATTTCAATAATTAAAAAAAAAAAAGAAGAATTAATGTTACAATGACCAATTTTTTAAATCAAATTTTCTATCATTTGGCATGGCAAATTAAAACTACTTTCCCTCAATTTATTGTCCATGATCCTAAAAAAAGTGTAACGATAAAGAGTTTCTTTAGTACTTCCTCTGCGTCCCCCCCTCACCTTCCCCCCCAAAAAACCTGCTAGAACAAAATAGGAAAATAATTTTGCCACAAGTGATCTTTTTAAATTTTTGTATACATAATTGATATAACTAAAATACTCAACTTGTTTCAGTTAAAGAAGGAGGCATATATATTGCTATATAATAAGCTTTATATTAGCTAGCACAATAATAATTTTGTAATGATCTATGTTTGAAATGTAATCAAAGTAGCTGTTATTAAGTCCAAAATAGCATGCTTATGGGCTAAGTTGGTAGGGAACATCAATTATTAGATATGCATCGTATCCAATTCCTATAAGTTGAGAATTTTAATGATGTGGAATTGTACTCACATAATGATACACACACACACATATAGATGTTTCAACTCGTTATATTATTGACACTTGTGTAAATAATATTTGACATAATTAGATATATTAATCAATGTTACTGAAGGCGCTAGGCATTAGTCGGCGGTCGAGTAATTCAACTATATCGTCTTTACTTTTCCCACTCAGGGTTGTGGTTGTTAGACTGTTATAATCACACAAACAAGTCAATTATATATGTTAGATGGTTAGTTGAATACATGACTGGAGGAATATAGAAGAAGAGCAACCGGTAGACAAAAAAAAAATCACTCGGCTGATTTGGGCGCCTACTCAGCCAAGTTGAGTGCCAACTCAACCAAGTTAAGCGTTCAACTCGATGCCTAGGGTGCCTAGTCGGCTAGTTAGTTGGCAGACCGACTAAAAGCCGCTTAGGACTGAAATAGTTAGGCTGATTTTTACAAAATTGATATTAGTATGAATGTAGCGTATACACTTTGTCACTTATGATGATGAACACTACATGTAAATTATGCTATAATTGTATACCTTTATGTTAATGGGTACGTACTACACGAAAAATCAATAATTTTTAAATAGCTATATAATTAATAGCAAAAAACTATAATATCCTTAATAGTTAATACTAATACTAATTAAATAAAGGAGTAAAATATAATTTATACAGATACATTAGTATACTTCATATATGACTTATCCATATAAAACTCAAATTATTGATCAAATGGTTTGAAATGTCACACAACAACCAATCTACCAAGTATTTATATTATATATGGGTATATTATTACATTAAAAAACATTAAGCAAACTAAGATATGTTTACTAAATCTTTTATCATCTAACTAACATAATTTACATAATTAAATCGTGAAATGGTAGATTAACCTATTCGCGACTGATAGTAAATATAAAATAATTGTGACATATAGCATGTCATGCTATCAAGCTAAGTAAAATTGTGGTCGAGTAGGTAGAGAAGGATTCTTGTATCTGGAATGTCACCAGTTTGATTATTTTTGTCAACATTTTGTTGGTCGAGCTCCTCGATCACTCAAAATCTAGTATTCCTAGTGTAGTTTATTTTCGATGGATCATTTTAGTTATTATCTCTTTTATAATATATATATATATATATATATATATATATATATATATATATATATATATAGAGAGAGAGAGAGAGAGAGAGAAAGAGAGAGAGAGAGAGAGAGAGAGAGAGTAGCATTAAAAATAGTATGAAAATTGCGTATTACCTTAATTACTAGCTTTAATGAAAAGGATTCTAGCTTGATTTTGTAACAATCATAAACAATATTATCAACCATAAACCTTAGCTTATTCATATATAGTCAACAACATTATCTTAAACAATCTTCCAAGAGATTTGCAACGTACAATGACAATCTTTGTAGTTGACAAGAATCTTGCTTGATTAATTGTTTTCAAGTCAACAATATATATATATATATAATTAGTTCCAAAATATAATGGTGAACCCAAATATTAAGTTAATTACTACTTAAATAATGAGGGTATGTTCATTTAATTGGTGAAAGTTGACCACGATGAGCTAGTGGTAAAATAATGTTCATTATGTATGTTACATTCATATTAATACAATATATGATATTCAATGTGCACATTGGGTGAAGCTAGTCTACCCTTGGCTTGTAACCTTATGTCTCAATGCAGCAACGAAGTACAAGTAAACCAACTTAGGTAGTTGTCTATAGATGATCAATTCAATCCGAAAAAATTAATACGCAGCTCACACAAGGAGTTGAACTTGGAACTTTGTGGTTACCAAGTCAAACTGTTTGACCAATTTTGTGATTACTAAGTGAAAGTGTCATATCATCAAATCCACAAGTTTAATATATATAAGGCCTAATCAATCATTAAGTGGTACTATTTGTCACTCATTTCATTTAAAATTTTTTCTCTCTGTATTTGTAGTATTATATTGAAAAGAGCCTTGGTTTAAGGGCCCCTCGTGTTTCCCAATAATTGACACAGTTGTGTAAAAAAAATTATGACATCATATGTTCTTATTTTGAAATTATTATTATTATTATTATTATTATTATTATTATTACTATTATTAAAACTTCTACAATATTTTTGTTTCTAGTGCCTAAAAATATAATGAAAGGATATGAACATTTTGATAATACCTGATAAAAAAAAAGGTGAAGCATCATTTGATGATATATAATTCACTTGCTTAAAAAAATTATATATTCTTGTAAAGACTTTTGTTGTGTGACAATTAGATTATTCTTTCCAGGTAATTAGTTCCCAAGTAATGCTACATGCTATTTTCCCTATTTTTAAAGTGTGACCATTATGATCATCAATGACGTGTTTTTTGACGTTTTAACCAATTCTCAACTACATATACACTGCTTGTCAAGTCGGGCCCTTAAAGTTAGGTTGATACTACCTCTTAAGTAGATTGTTATTTGTGGATTAACCCAACCTATTAAAACAAGGTTTCAGAATTAGATTATGATGTCTTTGGACGGAATTAAAATAACTGAACTGGACTGGTTCGGGTCTATTATTTCATCATTATTAAATCTCGAGTTTTCTTTAATTAAAGCACAAATAATAAAAGTAGTCTTTAAAAAAAATCTTTTTATTTAGACCTACCAAGCATTATTATTGTTTTGTAATATGTGCATTTCATTCTATTTTGATTCCCTATCACTTTCTGGATGTACCAAACAAAGCCTTAGACTCCAAGGTGGCGCAAATATAAAGGGCGAAGAATCTGATCACCACAACACAACACTCCATTTTTGTAACCTTAAAAACACAATCATAATACTTATGATGTTGGGAAAGCGAAATCGGCCACCTTTCCGGAGGACGACGAGCATGACGGGGATCACCGTCGATGTGGGGAGCGGCGTGGAGGATGGTCAGCCTCCGGCGGTCGAAGGGCAAGCCACGGCGGTGCCCAACGGCGGCTACGACCACCGCTCCATGGCCATGGTCTCGCCGAGATATTACGGCGGTAGGACTACGACTTCCGGCGATATTGAGACGCCTAGTTTCTTGACAAGTTGTAGCCTTTGCAACCGCCGCTTGGCACCTTGTCGTGACATCTTCATGTATAGGTACATCTTTCATCTTTCTCCCTTCCCTAAATCCCTAATAATTAAACAAATTAAAAATCACAGGAGTTCAGTTTTTGTTAACGTACTCTCTCAATTGAACATGTCATATAAAATAATTTTAGGGCTATTTACTTCTGTGTTGACGAGTATACCCAGCACCCTTCAATAATGACTGTGCATTTCTCTGGTCTTCCCAAAACAAAACTTTAATTAAATTGATTTTTTTTTATCTTGATTAATTTTCATTGTTATGTTATTGTATGTGTGTGGGTGCAGGGGTGACACCGCATTTTGTAGTGAAGAATGTAGGGAGCAAAAAATGAAGCAAGACGAGAAAAAAGAGAAAAGTAATAATAATAATAATATGCAAATTGAAAACAAGGGTGGAAATCACCACCACCCGACACAAATATCCAACCACCTCGGTAACAACTAGCATAGATTGTGGTTGTCGCTTAAACAACCGCCGTGCAGTGCGTAGAGCCACCTCATGAACCAAATTCCGAACCAATGGTTGAACCAATTAAGGATTTACAGCAAGTTCTTGAACTGATGCAGAGTGAACCAATCACAAACTAAACTGGTTGTAACAAATATGTATAATGTATATATGTTTGGGTTGTGCTTCCAAAGACATACCAAAGGCAATGTACTCGATCAGATCTCTCTTTTATTTGCTTCTCCTTTTTGTTACAAAGAAATCAAATGTAAAAATTATATATACATAAAATTGATCATACTATAGCCCCGAAAGAGGTTGTTGAGTGGGTAGAGTATAATTCTTATATTAAGAAATCAAGAGTTTTATTGTTGTCAAGATCATTTCGGTCAAGTCCATGACATTGAATTGTTGAGGGCAACCGCCAAGTTCAACCAAGTTTGATTCCTGCTTATTGGATGATTTTGTTTTTTTTTTTTTATTGTTTGGGTTGATTAACTATAACCAATTTAAAGCTTGCTTACTTTTCTGTCAATCAAAGACAATAAATTGTGTTCATACAATTTATGAATTGAATTTATGCAATTAACTTGTAAAGTTCTTTGATATAAGTAATTATACTCCATACAATGAATCTCGAATTCGAGATTCATTGTATGATTCATTTAGTAAACATGCCTCTAACCTTTTGGTTAAGATTAGAGTCAGTCTTAATCATTAGATTAAGAAACTATTAGATGTGCCGAATAATCATGCTATATAATCCTTAAATTTCATTAAGATAATATCCAAATGTTTTATAAATCCCCAGTGTAATGTAACTGGCCTGGAAAAGAAACCAATATAATGGTTAATGAATTTTGTGGTACAATAATAATAACAACACTAATAAAAAAAGATCTAGACTCCGTGCGATAGACTTGATCAAGAGAATATTGACAAAAATCAAACTTGTGACCTTTAATTATGAGAATTAGGTTTCATTCACTTTGTCACTCTTTTTGGACTATTATTATTATTATTGTTGTTGTTGTTGTTGTTGTTGTTGTTATTGTTGTTGTTTAATGTATGAAGAAGCTTATGACATCGATCAGTGAACTAGGATAATTGGGTAGTTTAATAAATGTATAGTTTGAAATAACAGCTATGTTTGGCTGTCTGTTGCTTTCAAGGTGTCTTCCTGATGTTTCATTCTTTCTAGAAAAGAAAAGGGTTATTGTAATGTGTCCAATTCATGTTTGAAGACAAATCCAAACATTTAAAATTCTGGTAGGTATGACTATAGATCATTAAATATATATACTTACAATCAATCAATTATGTATATATTATTACCTATTTAATAAATATTTATACACTCCAAACTTCTTAACTAACACCTTGATCTTTTCATCATAGTCAGAAATTGTGAATCCTTGTTTCCCCATCATTTCTCTTCAATAATTTTGTTGCAGGCACGTATGATATGACACTCAAATCAAGTTAAGATCCTAACTCTATCACAAGACGAGTTATGAATAGAGGCTTAACCCTAACTGATATGGAGTTGTATCATTCCTCACCTTTTGAAATGTAAGATATATTAAAATATAATATATCTATATACTTGAAGGAAAGAGGAATACAAAGAAAATGAAGGAACAATCAATTAAAAAAACTCTTTAATTAAATCAACTTTGATGATGATTACAATGTAATTATGTAAATCAACATATATGCTATATTTATAGTTGGTTGAGAAAGTAGCTATAAACAGATACTACAGTGAACAGAATCACTAGTACTCAAAACTATCATTTCATATAATAATTAACCACTAAAGTCATTCATCCACTAGAATAACCATTAAAGCCACTAATCTCACTATTAAAATTAACAACCTCTTAGTTTAACTAACGTTCGTGATGGATCGGTCACACACAAAACTCTTATCATCAATACTAAATAACCTTTTTTTGTTATAGATGACTTCACTTCGATACCTTATCAAGTATCAGATAATCCTTTTTTAGGTCATCCTTTTCGTTAGGCTAACACCATGCAAATAGACAATCTTACTCTAAATAGTTTTTACGAAATATTATTAAAATCCAGTCACACTTTCAATCAAGATCGTTGTTACTTAATCTAATACTAAAAGATAAGAAAGTTATGCTCCCAACTTGTCCAATTGTGTGTTGTTTAATATTCTGTTTTTTTGGAGTTCATTTCGGATTTTAAACCCATTCTCATGGGCCTTACATTACTGAGCTACTTTATTCATTCTTCTATTCGAGCCCATTCTTTTTTCATCACAATCCTCTAAAGGGGTAAAGTATATATTATATACAATAGACGAGTGAATGAATAATGACTCTTGCAACTGATTTTCATCTAAAATTGTAGTTTGTTCATACCAAAATAGTCCTAATTAAGACCATTTTAGTTAACAATTATATAGTTAGGAATGAAATTGAATAAATTTAAAAATCGAGAACTTAAAAGTGATAAAATATTAATAGTGGAGAGAGCAAATCAGATATTAACTCCAAAAATATTTATACAAGAAATTTAAAAAAAGAAAAGGTAATTGTAACAAGTGGGCATAGAATTATTTAAAATATATTTACTCCGTACTATTTTCCAATATTAAAAGGGCTGCCTGCTCTGAAAATGAGCTAAAGCAACAATTGTTTACATAAACACTAACCAGAGAGCCTGAATATGATTAAAGACAGAAAACCTCTGCCTTGACTCCCAGAATAGTACACTTAGAAGCATGAACACACATGACAAGGTTGTTTCTACTAAGAAAAAGAGGAGAAAACTAAAACCAAAGGGAAGTTTGATTGGTCTGAACTCTCATTCTTCCCTATCTACACTTCAACCTGCATAGAGTTTCACTTATACTCCAAGATCATGTTGTTCTCCGGCGCCAGCCCGACACAAGCCCTCATTATGTTCTCCAGCATTGCACGCTGCTTCGACAGCGCATTCACCACTGGCGTGCCCGGTGGTACCTGTTTTCCCGACGTGTTGAGCATATATAATATATAAAACATTCGTGCAGAGCAGACTCGCTATAAGCTTAAGTTTTTAGTTGAGACAGAACATATCTTTCTATTCAGAAAGATCTAATCTTTTATGTTTTGTTTATCTATTGATGTTTCATTGTTGTCTTAGGAATCCCATGACCAAAGTCCCTATAATAATGTTTTTGTGGGTAGTTGCATACTACTTTGTCTTAGTCACATGTTCTTGTCCTATTGCATCATGTTCCTTGTGCAGAATCACATGTTCTTCTATGAGTTCTATCCAACAATTCCTTATGTTGTTTTGCATCTAACTATGAAACACTTAAGGAAAGGACAAACAAGAAGAGTGTTAGGCTTACCAAAGGAGCTTTGGTGAGGTAACTGAGAATCGTAGCCACGGGGTGGAAAGAGTGGAACTTTGCCTGCAAAATATATTCGCCCCGTGTTATAAAGGAGCTTAATTGGTTCAGTAAATCTGCAGAATTACTGCAATTATTACCTCTTCCTCAGATTTGAGCTGGATGCGGGTGCTGAGCTCAGCGAGTAGGACCAAATCCAAGATGATGGGAGCTGCGAGGAGTGAATCCTCGCAAGTGTTGTGAAGAACTATGGTGCTCTTGCCACCCATGAAAATCTCGGATGTGTACTCGTCCATTGCACGCTTGCTGTCTCCCACATATGGCACGTACTAATAATCAAACATAAAACCGAAACTCTTAGGAATCACATAATATGATGATATTCATACATGTATGCTCAACAACATTGGCACGCTATGAATCAAGATTTTACCTTGATCACAACAACATGGTCGGGATGTTCACCGGGTTCATAGAGGATGCCATTGCTGGCCACCATGTCATCAACAACATTGCTTTTGGAGATCTCCTTGGAGCGGAAAGTTTGAGGGGCAGATAGGTTCATGCCATCATTGTTACCCAAATGGTTGTAGCTGACAATGGATGTTGGCTGTTGCAAAACATCATCACAAAGTCATATACCAATTCAAGATTACATTTTTACTAGAATCTCTTCTCTACTTCATCCAAATTGAAATGTTTTTGGATGACCACTACTCAAAGGTGTGCACTGTCCCAGCAAAGGACCACAAAGAGGTAAATAAGCTTAGGTTGCCCGTAGCTGACTCACTCAAATCAAAAAGGTCTAAGCCACTCCGTTAGGAGTGGAATTTGGAACCTCTTTGTGGTCATCGAGACCAGAGCCTAACCATCTTGACTGGGATTGCCCCAAATCGAAGTGTTTTTGTCATAGTATTTGTGTATACCTTGATACCAGCTCCGACTAGGAAATCAACCAGGACTGATTTCATCTTGGTCTGACCACTCTTGAAGTCATCTCCACCAATCAAACTGTTCCTCCTGATGGCCAAATCAATGAGCCCTGGCATTTCAAAAGTTATTGTAAGTTATTAATACTCCCTCTAAATTCTGACAAATGAGGGAAGGGGAAGAAGGCATAAGAAACCTGGGACAAAAGTGTTCTGTGGGCTGCCATTGATGAAAGGAACATTCTCCATAACACAGGCAATGGCATAGAGGGTAGAGGGAGAGATCTCAGCCTCATTTCTGTCCAAAGCAGCCAAGAGGTTTTCCATGGTATCATTAAGCCCAACAACCACATTACTGTATCTCTCAGTGTTGGCAGTCCACAGGACAACAACCTTGTCTACCTTAGTCTTCTCCTTAAACTCCCTAACACATCACCACACAAACATTCTTAACTTTAACTTCACATCACAAAAACAGCAGTAGCCACTAGCCAAAACCATGTTTTTTTTTCACTGATTGAGATAAAGTAAAAGTTATTATTATTTATTAGTGACAAATGCTGGCTGGCTTACTTGATGTCCTTGATGACTTGTTCAACTTGTTGTTTCTTGGTTCCTTTGATCACGTTGTTGGCACGTGAGCCTTGGTTGGCAGCAATGAAATCTGGGTCAAAGATTCCAGGGAGTGGGACCATGGACTCCATGTAGGGCCTCAACTGCTTTTGAAGATCAATGTCAAAAACCTTGGCCCTTGCCATGGCATCTGCAAGGTTCATGCTGCTAATGTCCCATCCCCCAAACACAACATCATCTGGGTTCACCTGTTTTCACACCCAAATTCATAAGTATAAACATCCTAAGATTAAACCAAAAAAAGGTCAGATTATTGATTAATCGACTCCCCCAGTCTATTAACCTTTTTTATTAACCTTTTTTATTTGAGAGGGTAACAATCTAAGCTGAATTAGCTAATTGTGATCTCATAAAGTGAGATTTACCCCATGCAAGTGGCTAGACATCAAAAGTAGAAAAAAAAAAAATTAAATATAATATACCATGGGGAGAAGGCTCTTGAAAGGGGCATAGATCTCTTCTCCATTGAAAGACCCAACTCTGATTGAAGAAGCTTGGGTGAGGGAGCCAAAGTAATTGGCTTGCTGCACCTTATCCTTGGTAGCCCAAGAAATCCCCCTGCAAATTTCATCACCCACAACCTTAAATTCCACAAAAAGGAAAAAAAAATCCAGAAAACATAGTTTCACACCACAAAAATCAAAGAAAAACTCACTCTCTGTTAGCAATGACACCACCAGTCAGGGTAGCCCCATTGTTTCCTCCCCAACCAACCAGCATAACCCTACAATCAAACCATCAAACCATCAACACAACAAATCAAAGACACTGTAATTACAGTTTTTTTTTCTTAAAGTTGGAATCTTTGGCATGATTTAAGGTTAAATCGGGTAAAAAAAGGGAACAAACCCAAGTTTGGGGACATGGGTATCAGTTTTGAATTCATATTTGACAGTCTTGGGCTTGACAATCCACTGATAAGTGCCATTCCTGTTCTCATGAACAAGCTCAGTGGTTTCATAGCTGTAAACGGAGTGAATCTCCCCGTCAGCGTACTGGACATTGGGGCTCTCAACCTTAAAGCTCTCGATGAACATTTTCAGGGAATCAATGGGGGGGAAAAGGGGGAAAAGATTTGTGAAAGAGTGAGCGATTCTCCTCTCAAAGAAAAGATGAGGACGAGACACAACACGAAAAAAGAACACAACAGGTGTCACTCGCTGTGGTACTAGTGAGCCATTTGGTTCTGCGATTCATCCGTATATATAGAGTCCATTTTGGAGGAGAAATAACACTTGGCTTGAGGCTAGTGGCCGTGGTCCACATTGTTTAGGAAAGCGAATCTTAGCCATGCAAATTTCTTTTGAAGAAATGGTTGCTCACTTGCTTGTCTAGGTTTCGCATTCATGGCTCCTAAAACCTAAATCCTATGGATTCACCTATTACTCTTTGGAAATTGATGCACTCATGAGAGATTGATGAGATATGGAAGGTCTTTCAGGTTCACCATAGCTTCATGGGAATGTTTGGTAGGACTTTACTTACAGCGTCGATCCTTCTTACTTTGAGATGTTACTTCTACACTGTGATTGGTGAGATTCGATCTTTGTAATTAATTGAGCTGTTAATTACAAATTGACAAATCTAAAAGTTAGATAAATATTTTTATATTTTCTAGGAGCTCCAATAAAAAAAATGTTAAAATGTGATCATGCATTGTCCAACATTACAAAGTATATATGTTTATACGTATATAAATACACTCAAACTATACTTTAAACTGCACCATGTGAAAATACAAAAATTGCATTAAGACTGATGTACTTTTACATATTATGAGCACAGTTTATAGTATTACTTAGTACACTCAAAATTTGTAGTAATTATCAAATTAGTATATTAAAATACACATAATTTTAATTTTGAATAAAATACACAAAATTTCTAAATAGAATATACAAAATTACACATAATGGGTATTGGACGGACGAAACAGTGTTCGTCACGTCAATTGCCCACTAACTTAGTTAAACAACGTCGTTTCAGATAACACAGCCACACAGGGCACTGTGGAGCTTGGTGTACTGTATAAGGATTGATATATAAGATAAAAGCAGCACTGGTGACTACGATTGGGCTGAACCAATGAAATTGATGGGCTTATTGGATATATGGTCGGGCCTGACGCGTGGCGAGTTTTTGTGAGAATCATTTGTGGGCCTTTCATTGGGGCATGTGGCTGCGAAGGCGCTAGAACCTGTGGAGCTATCCACGTGGCAATAGTTTTTTTTTTTTTTAAGCAGTAAGATGACAGCGATCACGAGTGTCACGCGGCCAAGTCTTCGCATGCATAACACGCAGGTGTCATGGTCACAGAACAACAAGTGTAAGTGTGTTAAACTAAAGGCGTGAAGTTTCAGGTGTGGAGAGTATGCAAAACGCGCGCCCTGCCCATATGAAATAAGTTGCTGACCTGTCCACTCGTAAAAGCCCTGCCCATACACACATACTTTTCTTTTAAAATCAAATGAAAAGATTCGTCAGACGATCCATTTCAAGCTAGTAGAGTACAACATTTATAAGATTAATTAGAAGTATAAATACATGTCACAAATATGCTAACAAGGTTGACGTGGTCCACGTTCATAGGCTATTCAGGGGCCAATCGTGATACGTGTTAGGTAATGACATAACCTTTGAGTGACCGAACAATTCACACCTACTATTTAATGATGTATACTGAGTAAATTTTCACTTTTGACTCTAACTGATAAGGTAAACTAGTCTAAGTTGCTCATAGTTTATCGGTTCAAATAAAAAAGACAGCGAAACTCAAAATGTTCTGGTTACCAATTCAACAGTCTGACCAACTTAATTGTTCACGTTATGATGTAAATTCATTAACACTAAAAGAGAGTAAAGGACAAAAGGTTGATGGCTTTTTTTTTTTTTTAAATAATAATTCCATTGGAGGGGGACCTCATGGCTTATAGGGTGCTGATGTGATGTTTTACAACGGAAAACCAACCCCATGAGTCCTGGTCTAAGAGATCCGGAAGGTTCAAGAATTGGCCATATATGTTGTATATAGTTAATTGATTCAAATAAAAAAGACTACTACAAATAATTCTCACACAGAGTTGAACTTATAATTTTGTAACTATTAAATTGATTGTTTAGACAATTTGATTTAGGTTAACTCCATTGATCGGACCAACTTGCTTATATATATTTAAAAAAAAAATTGAAGGTAGATATGGAGGAATCTAATCTAATGCAAAAGCAGTTGTTGCATGCATGGCATCAATTCAAAAAGAGCTTTCCAAATTTGAGAATTAACCTTCCCAAAATGCGACTCAGAATCGTTTCGCATACCAAAGTAAAAACGACAGAAAACGACAATGCATCGCCAACCACTACATTAGTGTGTGGCCACTAGAAGATGCTGCATATATGCAAGTTTACATCAATTTAAATAATATCTTCATAAATAATTGATTTTTTAATATATATTATGGTATAATATCATATTTTAAAACCAGCTTTTTATTAAAAATTTTAATACCCATTTTTCTTATAATTTTTATAAGAAAAGAAATGGCTACTTTATTTATTTAATTGTTTGTAAAAAAAATCTTGTATTGCAATGGTTTATAAAAGGAAGGGTGTTGGCCTGGTCAGAATTCAGAAATGGTGCATGAAAGGATTGAAGAATGGAAAAGTGAGGTGTCAACACTGCACATACGTATGAATTGAAGAATCCTATGGCTGTTTAAGGTTGTATTGAGTTCAAATACATTTTGCTTTTCTCTTCGTTGTTTGGTTATAATTATGGTAACTGCACAATTAAATCTCAGCCTCTACTTACCACTGAATGAATGGACACCTCTTTATATATGTGTGTTTACTTACTATTTCAATTTTAATACATATTTTAATATTGAGAATATATACTCGCACAATAATTATTTGGGTGGATAATTAGGATGAGAACTGAATATTGTATTGATTCAGTTGAACAATTACAATGATGAGGAATAGGAGATATATATACTAGGGGAGTCTCAGGTAGAGTAGGATAGCTAGTCCTAACGTGACTCAAACTCAGAGAGTCCTAATACTCCCCCTCAAGCGCAGGGTAAACTACTAACCTGAAGCTTGTCCCTAAGAAAAGAAAATCTAGAACTAGGCAAAGCTTTTGTAAAGATATCAGCTAATTGATCTTTTGTGGAAATAAAGTTAACCTGAATATCTCCATTGGCAACCCTATCTCTAACAAAGTGGTAGTCAATCTCCACGTGCTTAGTTCTTGCATGAAAAATTGGATTCGCACACATATAAGTAGCACCAAGATTGTCACACCATAATTTGGGAGTAAGGATGCCATCAATTTTGATCTCACGTAGCAAGGACATGATCCATATGACCTCAGCACAAACATCAGCCAAGGCTTTATACTCAGCTTCCGTGGATGATCTTGCAACTGTCTTCTGTTTCTTGCACACCCAAGATATAAGATTGGTGCCAAGAAACACTGCATACCCACTAGTAGATTTACGGTCCTCAGGACAACCAGCCCAGTCAGAATCAGAGAAAGCATGAAGCTCTCTAGAATTTGACTGAGTTACACGCAAGCCGAATGAGAGGGTGCCTTTGACATACCTGAGCACTCGTTTTAGCTGCTCCCAGTGAGACAATGTTGGAGCATGCATATGTTGACACAATTGATTGACCGCAAAGGATAAGTCTGGCCGTGTAATTGTGAGATACTGGAGAGCACCAGCCAAACTCCTGTATTTCGTTGGATCTTCATATGAATCTGAATTAAGCAATGGAGTTTTCGATGTAGAAATAGGAGTGGCGAGAGGTTTACAATCAGTCATTCCAGCCCGTTTCAAGATGTCTGACATGTACCGCTGCTGAGAAAGAATAACACCATTGCTAGTTTTGACTAGCTCAATTCCAAGAAAGAAACCAGGTTCACCAAGATCTCTAATTTTGAAAGCATTAGACAGTTTAGAGAGTAAATCAGACACTAGTAGCTCATCAGTCCCCATTACCAAAATGTCATCAACATATACTAAAAGATACACACATGCAGAACCACGAGAGTAATAGAATAATGACACATCAGTCTTTGAAGCTATAAACCCAACAGAGAGTAAAAAAGTATGCAGCCGATTAAACCAAGCTCGTGGAGCTTGCTTTAAGCCATATAAGGAACGCCTCAACAGACAAACGTGATCAGGTAATTGAGCATCAGCATACCCGGGTGGTTGACGCATATAAACAGTCTCAGCCAAATCACCATTCAAAAATGCATTGTGTACGTCAAGCTGCCTAACCACCCAACCTGAGGAAATAGCCAAACTCAAAAGCAATCTGACTGTAGTGGGTTTCACAACCGGACTAAAGGTGTCAAAAAAGTCCTGACCAGGAACTTGATTAAACCCTTTCGCCACAAGTCTCGCCTTATGCCTCTCTATTGAACCATCAGCTTTACGTTTAGTACGAAAAACCCACTTATACCCAATCACATTCATACCTGGGCGAGGAGGAACTAGAACCCAAGTCTGATTGTGCAAAAGTGCATTGAACTCCAGATCCATTGCCTCTCGCCATTCAGAAAATTTAACTGCCTGAGTGTAGCAAGTGGGCTCGGTAGGACAGGCCTGAGCAANGTGTGGACTTGCCACGGGGTCGTCCTCTTTGACGAGTAGGAGCAGCAGTGGTGGTGACAGGAGAATCAGCCTGAGCAGAATCAGCAAGAGAAGATGGCAATACCTGTAAAACCGATTCAGCCCACGGCTTCTGCACAGAGGGAGGAGATGGCACAGCAACCCTACTAACAAAGGGAAACACATTCTCGTCAAAGTGTACATGTCTGCAGATATAAATCTTATTAGTCATTAAGTCCATGCATCTGTACCCCCTAAAAGACTCAGGATAA
The DNA here is from genome assembly GCF_003576645.1 of Ipomoea triloba. Classification (NCBI taxonomy): domain Eukaryota; kingdom Viridiplantae; phylum Streptophyta; class Magnoliopsida; order Solanales; family Convolvulaceae; genus Ipomoea; species Ipomoea triloba. The sequence continues at coordinate 508,692 of NC_044927.1, read as the reverse complement.
CCTAAGAAGACACAAGGAGATGACCGATACGACATTTTGTGACGATTATAAGGACGCAAGTGAGGATAACAAAGACAACCAAACACACGAAGAAAAGAGTATGAGGGAGAAGATTTATGTAACAATAAATGAGGACTGGAATTCTGCAAAACACTAGATGGCATTCTATTAATCAAGTAAACAGCAGTTTCAAAAGCAAAGTCCCAAAAACGAGATGGAACAGACGCACGAGCCATAAGAGTAAGACCAGTTTCGACAATATGCCTGTGCTTCCTCTCAACACGACCATTCTGTTCATGAGTGTAGGCACAGGATTGTTTATGATTAATCCCTAACTGAAGAAGAACAGTATGTAGCTTTTTGTATTCAGCTCCTAAGTCCGACTGAATAGCCTTAATTTTGCGATTAAATGACCGTTCAACTAAGGCACGAAACTTGTCAAAAATGGCATACAAGTCAGACTTCAATTTCATAGGATAATACCACGTGTAACGAGAATGGTCATCAACAAAAAGAACAAAATAACGATAACCAGAAGAAGACAAAACATGAGCTGGTCCCCAAATATCAGTATAAATCAAATCAAGAATATTCGAACTAACAGAGTCTACACGTGGCAAAGGGAAACGAGTAGACTTGCCCAATTGACACGCAGAACACAAAGAAGAAGTAGAACGATTATTGCGACTAGAACCACTAACAGAACAAAAAGGAAGAATACGATCTATGACTCGTTGATGAGGATGTCCCAAACGATCATGCCATACGGAAGAGGAAGCACGGGACGAGATAAACGCACGGAGACTGTTTTTCGGAATGGGCAACGTGTAGAGACCACCGCAACTATTGCCGCGAAGAAGAATTGCCTTGGTTGCTATATCCTTCACAACAAAAAAGGATGGATGAAACTCAAAAAAGACTTTATTATCTTTTGCAAAGCGTTGCACAGATAAAAGAGAGGAAGACAAACCAGGAACATGTAAAATATCAGACATCCTAAATACTTTAGACGGGGTAGAAAAAGAAGCATGACCAGTATGACTAATAAGCAAACCTGTACCATCACCAACTCGAAGAGCATCACCACCAGTGTACTCTTCAGATGTAGAGAGCGCAGCAATATCAGGGGTCGCGTGATTTGTCGCCCCAGTGTCTGGAATCCAAAGATGCGAGTCAGACACAAGATTTGGCGCATCCTCAGCATATGTTAAATGAGCTTGGAGTCCACGGTCAATTAAAGAAAAACAGGCTGGTGCAAGATGGCCATAATTGCCACATAATTGGCATTGAGGCTGCCAATTACCACCACGTCGCCCACGTGACCTGCCACCGCCATGCGAGCCACGTCCACGCTGCACACCACCGCCCTGCTGCTGTTGGCCGTCGAAAACAGCACTGCCACGTGACTGATTCCCACCGCGGCGATTCGATCCGCCACGCCAAGACCGCGACCGACCTCCACTACCACGCTGGCCAACAAAAGCCGCAGCTGCAGGGGCTGGAACACTGCCATAGCTATCACCGGTAGCGCACTCATGCGAGCCAAGGAGATCGGCGAGTTCGGGAAGACGCACCGGCTGACCTCGAACATTCAAAGAGGCTACGATAGAGTGATATTCTGGACGTAAACCTCTGAAAATATACATATTCTGATCCTCCAAAGGAACCGCACGGCCAGCAAGAGCTAGATCTTCCACCATAACTTGCGCACGAGCAATGTAGTCGACGGCGGAGGCATCACCTTGGCGTATTGTTTGCAGCTGTCCAAGAATATGCATAATCCGAGCTTGACTAGAAGAAGCGAGAGCCTGCTCAAGCGCCAACCAGAGATCACGCGACGTAGTGCAACCAATTGCGAGGTACATAACTTCCGACGAAAGTGAAGAGATTAACATGCTAAGGACCGCCTGATCTTGGCGCACCCATGGAGCATGCAGCGGGTTGGGTAGAGCAGCAGCAGCGGAGGAGCCTTCAGAAACGGGAAGAAAACGATTAGGGCAAGAGTTCGTGCCATCAACGAAACCCATGAGGTCGTGCCCACGAAGAAATGGAATAACCTGCGTCCTCCAAAACAAGAAATTCTTGTTCGTTAGCTTAATGCTAACATAGTGATGCGCAGCAGACAGAGAAGCGGCTGCTGAAGAAACCGCAGAAGAAATAGCTGCATCAGAAACGGTCCGTTCGGAAGAATTAACAGAGCCGTCATCCATTGGAAAATAAACCTAGGCTAGCTGATACCAGATGAGAACTGAATATTGTATTGATTCAGTTGAACAATTACAATGATGAGGAATAGGAGATATATATACTAGGGGAGTCTCAGGTAGAGTAGGATAGCTAGTCCTAACGTGACTCAAACTCAGAGAGTCCTAATAATTAGAGGTGGTCATGATTCAAAGTGAATCATCCACTTTATTCAGATTCTGCACTGAGTAAACTCTGTAATAGTAAGAAAATTATACAAGAGGTAAATTATACTAGAAATATCATGTGTAATAGACTCAATTGAAAATATATTAATAAAAATTTAATTTTGATACGTGAATCATGTTCTATCAACTCAATGGACCAATTTGTCACGACTAAATCATGAACATTCTCAGAGTTTCTCACTGATGCATGCATGTGATTGTGTACAGTTGGAGCATGTGAAGGGAATTGAGTTTCCAGAAAATTCTACCATTTACGTACGCTACTACTATATGTTGGTTGTTTGTGGGGGTGGTGAATGATGATCTATTTTTCATTCTTTTCATGGTAATGCTTGCACATGCTTCATCTTACCTTTTACGGTTGTGTTCTGTTTTTTGCTTTATCGCATGAAACGAGGATGATTACGTGATATGTTTGTGCTTTTTGGGATCAAGTTGATGTTGAATTATTGTTCTTAATGCACTCTTTTAATTGCCCACCATTATCATTATAATACTCCACCAACTTGGATAATTTTTATCGACCCTAAATTCAGATTCAGTCTCAACACAGTACAGTTGTTACTTTAATACGAGAAAGTCTATAATTCATATTTGAATATGTGTTTTGAGTGAAAATCGTCTTATAATCTTAGTCCGGAACGTATCATAAGATAAAATAGCTTAATTAGGTGTTAATTGCTTGGTCAATTTACAACAATTACTACCGAATATGCATTTTAGGTGAAGTGTATCTTGTGTCCTTACTCGACAAAGAACTACCAGACATAAACCTTTATCCTGACATAAAAATTAATTTCACCAAAATCAAACTTGAAAAACATTCTCCAAATTCATTTATCGCCCGGGACATTATCTGTGACAGAAATTAACTTCCGATTGTTCTCGTGCACTTCTTGATTATTTTTTTAATATAATAATTATCCAATTTTGGTATTAGTCATATCATACATCAAGTGATTTATAGGGTATTATTTGGTGTGAGTACTTCGAGTATGTTCCTAGAAAATTTTACCAACTGGACCTACCATTTGATATCATTCAGGTCCAGACCATTCTAAACACATCTTAACTATAACCCACCAGATCCTTATTAACAATACAAATATTCATAAGAACATTTAACATGTTTTTAATTATTTATTTAAATTTAAATTTATAAAAATAAATATGTAAAAAAGTATGTAAGTATGTAACTACTAAAAATATTTAAAAATAAAGAAAAATTGCACTTTTCGTCCTTAAGTTATAAGGTAATTCTTGGATTCATTCCTAATTGTTGTTTGTGTTCACTTTTCATATCACTCCTAAATTATCATTGGCGTTGCACTTTTCAATACATATTCATATATACACACAAATTAACAACGAATTAATACATCAATCAATCCTTATGTCGTGGACCATGCTCTAAGATGCACTATGGACTCTGGTCCTATACGGCATTGTTTTCTATCATATCGACGATTTATTTAATTTTTACGGCGACCATTCAGTACTCAAATTCACATTACAGTTTTTGTGTTGTGAGTTTTTGTATCTTGTGTTATGAAATTCTGTACCTAGAACAAATTAGTAGTTGTGTAACACACAACATATTGTGTCTTAAGTTATGAATTTATGTCGTGAAATTCTGTTCTAACATGAATTATGTACATAAATCAAATTTGAGAATAAGTAAATATATAACATGTGTATGCGTCTTGTGTTAATAAATTTTGTACTTGAAATAGACTAGTAATTGTATGTGTAGAGTAGACACACAACATGAAAAAACAAGAAAATTTGCAGAATCCATTAAAATCTAAAGATCAAAACGACGTCATTTCGATCTAGGGTCCAAAATGTGATGTGGACTTGGTCTACGATATAAATTGCTCACATCAATATATTGGGCCTAGTAGTAGCTTTATGGGCCTCTAAAAGATTGCAAAGACATGGTTGATTGAATTTAATATTCAAAATCCACTACATTTAGCTTTTGATTATTAAGAATTTGGTAGATTTAACCTTTAATAATATAAGAAAATTATAACTTTACCATCAAATCATTTTACGAATGTTAAAAAATGTAAGTAAGTTTTTTTTTTTTTTTTTTTTTGAGAAAAACCATCATAGATTAACTTAAAGCCTCCGAAGAGATAATGTCAAACAGAAACAAAGGTGGCGAAGAAGCCCAAATATGATCAATTTTAATGTCAAGAATCAAATCATGTGAAAAATTCAATAGTTCGTAAATTTCTAGTGAAATGGGTGAATATGCGATAAATTTCATTCTTATGTAAATATGTAATAACCTGAAAAATCACACAAGAGAAGTAAATCGTGCTAGAACGATTTTATTATTTTATGCAACGACCTCAACTGATAGAGTGTTAACAATAATCTAACTCGAGACTTTCAGATACAAAAGTTATATTTTACCTTCTCGACTACTTATTCCGTTCTATCTTGAATTATATTATACATTATAAAAATGATTATCATTTCCCCGAGGTCAAACTAGTGCGAAAAGTTATCTATCATACCGTCAAACTAATCACGCATGCCTGCCTGCCGTTTCAGCCATTATTGGTGGGGTTAATTTCTATGTTACGTTATGGTTTTATAATAAAATCATGGCTGTCCACGTGCGCCGGACCACCTTTTATTTCATTTGTAACAAAAGTTAACGCTAAAGAGGCATAAGACTTTACGACGTTACGTTAAAGATGGATCAACAGATTCGTCCTTTTGTAGGAAATGAAAAAATAAACTCTGTAAAGCAATGAATTATAACTTTTTTTAAAAGAATATTTTAAACTTTATAATAATAAAAATAATAAACTAGTGAGTTCACGGAAAATGCCTTATCATTAAACATTAAAAAAAGAACATTCTTCATTATTTTTTGAGTGAAAATTGAAACCCATAGTTATTAACCAAACCAAATGTATGCACTGAGTAAGTCATGCATTATGATCTTAATTGACAAAGGATCACAAGGAAATAAATGAATCTAGATTGTCATAACTGATCGACTCAGATCAAACAAAAAAGTTAATGAACTGCTTCCGCTGAAAGTTAAATTTGTAACCTTATAATTACTAAATCAACAATTTGATAAACTAGTTAATTGGAAAATATTATTCTTAAAAATTTCGGATTAAGATTGACATTTCTATTGGCTACTGCATGGAAAATGTCTCATCATTAAACATTAGGGGAAAAAAAATCATTCTTCACTTTGTATAGAGAAACCATTATTATATATAGCCCAGAACGCGTGTATCATTTGGTAACGAGAATAACATTTCAACTTGCGTACGTTGTAACTTTTGACTATTGTTTGATTGTTTGAAAGATTCAACATTATTCGGGGAAGGTTTGGTTTGGTTTTGGTTTCAAGAAGAAGCCGGCCTGAATAAGAAAACCTTTCATCACTTTGGAACTATTCATATTTGTACTTATCGAAACAAACACTCCTTCACACTGCCATTTTTTCATAATCAATCCGATCCCTAATTAATTTGGGTGACGCCCCCTCCAAATCCTTTCAACTGAATTACCATGATTTACATCCTCACAGATGTTCTGTTGAGCTAGACCCTAACACACGTTTTAATTAGCTCTTTAAGTCTTTGCTCAAAACTTACGATTCTAATTGAAACTTGAAATTTTGTGATTACCCGTTAACTTTTTAACCAACTTGACCAATCTCAACTTATTAGTACATCAAATACTTATGCCATGTTTCAATTAACCTTTCAAGTCTTTGCTCAAAACTTACGATCCTAGTTGGAACTTGAGGTTTTGTAATTACCCGCTAATTGTCCAACTAACTTGACGGGTATTGATCTATTGTATATAGGCTGTAACACTATGGATAATAGAAGACTCACACGAAGAAACTTCACGAACTAAAGTCCAAAAACAGACGGCTACATATTAAGACAATTATTACTGTTCTTTGCCAAAACTACATTCGATATAATAGCGACCAAACGTGCCCGTGAACCTTCATATATTTTATGGAAAATAACTCCAAATATCCCCATGTACAAATGTACAATCGATGGAGTACTTCACAAAAATTGTTATTTATAAATGTCTCAGAATGGGTAAGGTAGAGTATAGTTCACCTACTAATTAAAAGGTTATGAGTTTGACAATTTATCTTTCTTATGTGATTTGCTTATTATTACGTAAGCGGAATTTATTTAATGCATACTCTCAGATAGTAAAGACAAGTTTTCTTCACCACTCAAAAAAAAAAAATTGTTATTAATAAAGTTTGAATATGTGACCCTGAGATAAAAAGAGTTAAAACTTTCGTCAACTATTTACAACTTCAATTCTACCTTAAAAAAAGTGTATGTAGTTAAAGATTTGAATTTTTAATTCCGTACAATTTGGTTCCAATCTTGACAAGAAGATAATGATAATATGATCCATTGAGGGATATTCTTCTATTAAAATTTAATAAATAATTAACATTTATGGAGCTTTCCTACATGCATATACACACACATGGATAATAATATATAATATACATGATTGATTGTCAAACCGCGTTCGTGCAAATAAATTAACAATTTTAATTTATCGATTATAAATGTATAATAAAATAATACTCCGTATCTTACATTTTTTGTATATAAATACCATACCAATGTTAGTTGTTTCCTCTATGTAATGAAAACAAAAAACTTCAATTCATTGAAAGCGAGAAAAATGGAGATTTCCTTGCAGCTGAGTAATAGTACAAGGATGAAGAAACCAAGTGTTATTCCGAGGTTGTTTCTGAGCCGGGGAGATCGTCAGGTGAAGATCATCATGGCTTGTGGTCATACTAAGATTAAAGCCATGAAAGACAACTTTTACGAGGTTCTTTCGTTGCGGTCGGAGAATGCTGGGGTTGAGGAGATAAAGAGAGCTTACAGATGCATGGCTCTTCAGTGGCACCCGGACGTGTGCCACAACCACTCCGACAAGGAGGAATCTACGCGGCGATTCATCCGAGTAAGAGAGGCGTACGAGACTCTATCGGATCCGGTTTCGCGGGAAATTTATGATCATGAATTAGGGCTGATCACCTCTTTCGACGGTGAGTTTGGAGTGCCGCCGTGCATGGAGAACAGGCGGCGGAGACCTGGGTTTGCTAGGGAGGTGTGGGAAAGACAGCTTAGTGGATTGAAGACAAGATCTCGCCGGAGAATAGGAACAACTACTAGATCATCAAGATTTCAGAAACCGGGTGTTAGACTAATCAAGATGATTTGTGTACTATGTACTTGTTAGCACTTTTTCATTATATTCAATTATTTTATTAATTTATCCGAATGTATATTCTGAGTAAACCCAACCTATTTGTGACCTAGCAGGCAAAAGTCAGCCTAGACTATTCGACTCATAAATTAAATGACTAGTTCAAAAGGACTAATAGACCGCTCTCACAAATCAAACTTGAACTTTAAATTTTGTGGTTACCAAACTAATTGCCTGAACAACTTGGTTGGAATTGCTGTCAAGATTCTTAATCCCCTCAAAAGGGAAAAAAAAAAAGTGAGCTAAAAGAACATTCTATAAGGGATGAAATCTTTTATTTTTTATTTTTTATTTTTATATTAATATTTACAATATAATTGCAGTGAATATATATACAAGCCTAGCTAAGAGTTGAATTAACATACAATGAATGGTAACTGCTGAGACATTTATGCAATTACAGTTACAAGAAAATGAAAGAATCATCATATCACTAATCTAATGACTAATAATTGAATGAAGGTGATGCATGCATGTCAGGACACACACTACGTACAGTTGGAATTTGTGATCCTAGGTTGAATTAGAATCCAAAATTTTGCAGCATATATGTGACATTGCATGCATGAAGCTTCAGTCGTTGGATCTGCAGGTTGTAATGTTTGATTGATTGATCATCGGAGCAAAGAATGAGAATGTTTGAGCAAGGTGTTGAAAGGTCTGGTCTTGTGGGCTTTGCACCACAGGTTTCTTACTCCTGCACTCATCTGCAGATATAATAATCTATCAGCTAATTATCAATGCTAATTAATTAAAGTGGTCGAAAATGGGGGGTTTTGTGGACAGAAATAATCTGTATAGATGAAGGGATATATAGGCTTACCCTTCCCAGGCTTTCCCTTGCATAAGGAACAGCTCTTTGGTATCCTCCCAGAGAAGTCACTGTTGCTGGAGATTTTCTGCTTATTTCTAATCTGCAACATGATTTCCCTATGCTGCTACTTCTTGTTGTGATTGACGATGATGAACCCTTCTGCCACCTTTCGTTCAATGGTGAACTCGGGAATCTTTCCTAATAATTATATTCATAATCATATATATGCGCTTCAAATTCATTAATATCATCAAACTATATATATATATGCATGCATGGCATAATTAATTAAAAACTAAAAAGAAGTAATGTTTTGTTACCATTACACTTCGGCTTCTTGTTGTCATCATCATCTGTGTAGATCCCTGCTGCCATTTTCCATTCAATAAATCTGGAAGGCTTTCTTCCTACATGAAACCAAAATAGCAAAATAAGATGGGCCAGGGCAATTATCTCAGCAAAGGTTACAAGTTTGACTTCCAGCAAGAGTGGTCTATTAGTTTTCTTGATTTGAACTGGTAAGCTATAGACAACCTTGACTAATTTATGATTCTTTAATTTGCTTATTAAAATTACTGAGCAAATTTGCTCAATGCACACCCTCATGTAGTATCTATATGTGGGTACGGTTTTCCTCCATCGAAAAATAGAAAAAAGCAAGATGAGGTTGGTTGGATACCAAAAATAGTACGGTTGCACAATGCTTCAACACCTCCAAATTCATGCGGACATCATCTAAGCTTCTGCAGGTATTCATAACAAAATATTTCAGCTTTTTTTGTTTTGTTTTTGTTTTATTTTTTCTTGTCAAGAAATGCTGCATTTTTGTGTATATAACCTGTGTTTCTGCTGCCCAAGTCCAAAGTATTGTGCTAAAGTTGCCATCTGAAGAGAAAAGATGAAGAATTGTATCATTATATTACCATTGAAATGAATGAAATGAAGAAGAAGAAGAAGAAGAAGAAGAAACAGATTAATTGCACGCGGCCATTAATGTACCTTCATGTTTCCAGCTCTTCTTCCAAATTTCTCTGTCAAAACCCCCAAAGAATCAATGGTTCCCACCGGCGCCGGCGCAGGGCGGCCGATCTTAGCAAAGGCTTCTTTAATCCGAATACAATCAAATCTTTGGATGTTATGTCCCGCCCAGATTCTCCCATCCATAATGCTGAATATTCTATCCGCAACTTCCTCAAACGGCGGCGCGTCGGAAACAGCTCCCCGTGTTATTCCCTCCGGCCGCCCTGACCTCTCCGACACGGCGGACAGGTCGCCGGGACGAATCAGCGTGCAGAAGCTCTCCAGCTCCGACAACCTCCTCGGACAAATGACCATCGCCCCGAATTCTAGTACTTGGAATCTTTGTCCTGTCTTGTTTGGCACTGTGGTTTCCAAATCGAAAAACACAATCTGGGATGCTCTTTCGCCGCCGTTTTTCTCCATTTCTGGTTTCTGGGAATGGATAGAAAATTAAAGTTTAAGGTTGTCGTATACAAGTGGAAATGACGGTTGGTTTGCTATATATGGAGAGGGAAAGGAGAGATTTTCTTGTGATTCAAGTTAGGAGTAGTTTGGGTGTTTAGACAAAGTTGTACTTAGCTTCTTGTTGATGATATCCTTTTTCGAGGAGTTTGATGTTGTTGTTGTTGTTGATATGATGAAACCTTAAAGCATTTTGGTTCCCAACAGATGTTGGGTGTTTCCAGTTCCCAAGCAATGTAAAACTTTCTCTTTTGGCTTAAGTTAGTTAATACGGTTACCACCAAAGTGGGGCACGCATGCTCACATGGCAATCACCTACACGCTAATCCTTTTCTTGACCAGTCAACTCTGGGCCCACTTTTTTTTTTTTTTTCTTCTTCTAATTAATGTCATTCATTTTATTACATTTTTTTTTCAATTTTTTCTTATTTGAGTCAATTTAGGTTAGTAATTCATTTTATAACTACTAATTTACTATATAATGAATATTTACTGTATATGTATGCTGTTAATCGACCTTCTTGCTTTAAGCCGGTAAGAAAGGATCTATGCTTAATTTATCTTTTTGTAGTCTTTTTTTGTCGACTAGAATTACAAGGAGAGCTTTATCCAATGTGCACATTTGAGCAATAGTTGTGGGCTGACTTGAGCAATAGTTGTGGGCTGACTTCACCTCAATATACACTTTTGGAAAACGACTACGAGTTTTCCAGTAAATTAAGGTATTTATAGTATAGAGGGCAATTATTCTAGCTAACGTAGGCTCTCAACCGATCCACAGAAAAAGGCATTGAAGTTGACTATAATAAGGGAAGTTTCTTATTTCATCATATAATATTTCTGCAATCTGGGCACAGAAAGCTCAGAAACTAGCAATCATAAGAAAGCAAGCATACAACAAGCAGACAGACAACAGGGTTCAGATTCTGTAGTTGCGAAGTTACAACAAAATCTGGCTTTTCATGACAATTGTCCAACACACAAAATGTGGAGAAGAAGAGATTCATCATCAAACGGGTACAGCTGGCCTGATAGTGAGCAACGCCTTCCTGATTCTCTCGACTGCTGCCTGCAATGTTGAGAGAGATGCTGCATACGAGATTCGGATACAGGTATCATCACCAAAAGCATCCCCGGGCACCAGAGCAACCTGTTTTAATCAAGGCGACAGAATAAACCCGGTTTAGTAGTATACCACAAAATGAAAAATCCCATCACCGGATTAGCTGATTAGGTTAGAGGGTATAACTAGTTGATAACATTAGCTGATTGTAGAAAGGTGTTTGGTAAATTAGCTATTAGTTGATAACAGCTTCATAAATGTTTATTGGTATTAGCTTGTAGGCACTTGCGTTTTACTTTTCTTAGTTCAATATGCACAATGAACCAACACGCCAATTATACTTACTTGAGCTTTATCCAGCAAATACCGACATAGGGACTCTGAATCAGTCACGGCACCAAATCCAGCGACCTCTACTCCATAGTAAGAGCTGAAGTCAATAAACAGATAGAAGGCTCCCTGCAAAAGTCGAATCGAGTTAATACAAAGATCAAGGAAGATAAATAGAGATATGTTCTCACAGATTGGTTTCTCGAGAAGGGCGGTTTGTTTTGTTAAGGCAGATGTATATAAGCTGTTACCTGAGGTTCTGAAATCTTGACGCCTTCCATTTCCCCGAAACTTTTGACCAGAAAATCTCGTCGCTCACGGAAGGCCTTTACCATCGTTGCAACTGCTTCTCCACCAGCGTACCCCAGCCCTAAAGCAGCAACACCCGCTTTTTGTGAAATACTGCTGGCACCTGAAGTGGACTATATATATATACATTGCCATAGAAAACCTAAATTAGATATATATATCCCGTTGTGCTAAAAAAAATTATTCCGCATTTGATGGCATACCTGGCTCTGGATTTTATTGCATGCAGCAACAAAATGTTTAGGACCGGCAATATACCCAAGTCTCCAACCAGTCATTGCGAAGGCCTAAAACAACCCCAATTTAGTAAGACGCACAAAACACTAAAATCAGGGCAAATAAGAAAACAAAATGTCCTAGGACATATTCCCGTAATTCAATGAAAATGGAATCACCTTAGAAAATCCATTTACGGTGAGAGTCCTCTCCCACATTCCAGGCAAAGACGCAAAGCTTGTATGAGTTGCGGGTGCATAAATAATGTGCTCATAAATTTCATCAGAAAGCACCTGAAAGGGAGAATAGGACGTTGCTTATATCATGTACAAATTCACGTCTCCACGTCACTTTATTGAAAGATTAGGGAGTTACCAAAAGTCTTGGATGTTTTGCTACAATCTTAGCAATGTCCTCGAGTACTTTCCTAGGGTAGACAGATCCAGTTGGATTCGACGGAGAACAAAGAATCAACAGTCTCGACTTTTCCGTGAGTTTAGATTCGAGGAGCTTCGGATCCATGATAAAATTCTCCGATATGCTGGTAGGAAGAATCACGGGGTTTGCATCTGCCAATCTCGCCATTTCCGGGTAGCTAACCCAGAAGGGAGCCGGAATCAGAACCTGTTGAAATAATCAAGATATCTTAATTGTATGATAGTTTTAGCTTCAAGAAAGTAAAGAAAAATACCAATACTTTTGTTAGAAATTTTATTTTTTTTAACAAATGATAATTAGGAATCTCTTAGACACTATGGAGTATATGTTTATTGGTACCTCATCTCCAGGAGAACAAACTGCGAGGACTGCCTGAAGAATGCTTTGCTTTGCCCCATTACTCACCAAAATCTGATCGGGGGTATAAGTTAGCCCATTCTCCTCTACATTAAAGAAATTTATCAACAAATGGAAAAAAAAATGAAAATATCTCTTAAGGATTATGAATAATTCAGATATTACGAAATTACCTTTCAACTTATGACAAATAGCTTGACGAATTTCCATAGTGCCTGCATTTGGGGTATACCTAGTATATCCTTCACGAATCGCATTGATACCAGCCTAGGCACACAAGATCAAATGGTCAACCAACATATAAATATTGTCGATCATTGGATAAGTAGCATGAAGTGATATTCAAAACCTAAGCAGTTAATACCTCTGCTATCGGAGCAGGAGTATCAAAATCGGGTTCCCCAGCCGCTAATCTAATAACGGGAACTCCAGCCAGTGCTAGAGCAGTTGCTTGATCGGTTATAGCCACAGTTTTTGACGGCTTCACTGCATTCACTCTCGGGCTTAGAGAGATATCAACCTCCATACTGCAGCGAACTCTAGCAACCTGATTTACTCTACTTGGATACGTTTGCTTCTTTGGCTCCAAAGATCTAGTTCAGATAGACATAGAGATCAACATCCCTCACTCAATTACATCATATAAATAAAGAACTTGGAAATCATATCCAAATCATGAACTATTCATCCCACATAACCATGACACAAAATTAGCTTGATCACCAATATATCAAACTGAAATTCAAGCAAAACTAAATTTTAGTTGCCTTGAAAGAAACCATTAACATTAGCAGTTTTCCAACACCTTATCACTACCCATCAATCAAAGAAGCATTCTTTAACAAGTACTGGCCAATATATCAAGCTTAAATTCAAGCAAAACTAAATTTCAATTGCCTTCAAAGAAACCATTAACATTAGCAGATTTCCAAGACCATATCACTACCCATCAATCAAAAAAGCATTCTTTAACAAGTACAGGCCAATATATCAAGCTAATATTCAAGCAAAACTAAATTTCAGCTGCTTCAAAGAAACCATTAACATTACCAGATTTCCAACACCTTATCACTACCCATCAATCAAAGAAGCATTCTTTAACAAGTACAGGCCAATATATCAAGCTGAAATTCAAGCAAAACTAAATTTCAGCTGCCTTCAAAGAAACCATTAACATTAGCATATTTCCAACACCGTATTGCGCTACCCATCAATCAAAAAAGCATTCTTTAACAATTACAGTTCTACCATTGCACCCAATGCGAACAAGATTAAAACTTTGAGTATCATTTGATCAGTCCCCAGCACCCAAATCTTGTTGGAGGAAAAGAAAACAGTGCAAGTGAAGAAATCACAAAGAAGAAATGGAAATGGGGGAATCAAAAGGGAAATTGAGAAGCTTACCTGAGGGTAATCGAGTTTAGCCGGGAAGAGAAAGAGAGTGATCTGAAGCTCTGAGAATCCGGGCAAGTTGTAGCTGGCCTGGGCGCAACACCGGGAGATGAAGAGCCAAAAAATTGCAGAGAATGCGAAGCCGTGGCCATAAGGAGAGATTGATTCCCGGTTTAGCGAAAGTGATGAACTGCTGGTAGAATCACATAGATAAAAGATTGAGGTTTTTGAGAAAGATAAAAGATTGAGGTTGGTGAGTCTAAAAGTAGGCGGGCGGGCGAGCGAAGGGTTGTTGGAAGAGGGAAGAGTATGCACAACAACTCTGCGACAGGGGTTGGTGAATATGAATATATTGTTACTTGATATTTGAAATTAAAAAATAAAATTTTATATATTAAATTAAATAGAATAACATCACATTAAAATGTAGAAACAAATATAAAATATAAAATACTAAATCAAACCATAATTAATACATTAAAAAGACACTACTTTATGATATAACTTTTAGTACTGTCCACTCTGTTATAATATAGTATCTGTTCATAGCTACTTTTTCAACTTACTGAAGTATATATACCTTTGAGTACATCTAAAATGTGAACAATACAATATTATGTTTATCAATATTTGAATTGTTTGCTTGATTAATTGAATGAAACATAATTCTCATACTTATATTTAATCAATTCAAAAGTTTTAAATTTTTTTTTTTTGTCAAATTTAGAAAATGGGGCATGAATTACCCCACCAAGAGCAAGAGGGTCCTATGCAACACTTTTTCCCTATCCAAATGCAGCCCACAAGCTGCAGATTAAGCACCAAATATCGAGCATAGATATCAAGCACCAAATACGCTTGCCTGCAAGCACCCCACAAAAATGGCCGTTTCTACATTACCACTCGCTGCACCAAAGCTTCAACCTTTCACTCCCAAATCCACCATTTCCCCACCTTTCAGAGTCACTGCTTCACTGCAACCATCTCCCAATGCCACTGCATATAGCAAGAGGCAAATTCTGCAACTGGGTGTTGGCCTCTTCGCTGCATCAATGGTAGCCTCTACTCCTCTTGAAGCCGACGCCACTAGAATTGAGTACTACGCCACCACCGCTGACCCCCCTTGTGACTTCACCTTTGCCCCTTCTGGACTTGGCTACTGTGATATCACGGTTGGGTCTGGCCAGGAAGCTCCCTACAATACGCTTATCAATGTATAGATGCTTAAAGATTCAATTTTTATGATTCTTGTGACTTTTTTTTCTTACTGGAATCGACAATTAGATGTCCATGAATCTTGATTCTTGGAATGTATCCCTTTAATTTGCTGTGTTTTCTTTGGGAATTGGATGTGATGCTTTGAACCCATTTTTGGTGTTAGATTATCATGGAATGGGGGGATTTTCTTATTCACTGTTTTATTGTTTATTGTTGTTTCAGATTCACTATACTGCAAGGTTCAGTGATGGGGTAGTTTTTGACAGCAGCTACAAACGTGGTAGACCACTCACTATGCGGTTAGGCATGGGAAAGGTAGTTGTTGCTAGCTGTTCCAATTGAGTATTGGTGTTTTTGGTTCCTTTTGTGTGCTGAACTTCTAGCCCAATTTGTGACATTATGCATATCAGCTTCAGTAGTTCAGTTGAATTGCCAGCACGGGTAGCTTAGTTGGTTTCTAGTTTCTAGTTGACCAATTGTGGGTACTGAGCCCCGCCAGCACAGTTAGCTTAGTTGGTTTCTAGGTGACCAATTGTGGGTACTAAGCCTTGCCAGCCGTAGTGTGTGAGAGTTTCAGTCTCTTGTGGGGTGGCCCCTAGTGGGCTCCAGGCATAGGTCCTCCCACCTAATGGAATTGAGCCATTCCAGTTGTAGAATGAGAGTTTCAGCATCTTGTGGGCTGGCCCTTTGTGGGCTCCAGACACGGGTCCTCCCACCTAATGGAACGCTGATTTACATGGTCACAACTCACAATCTTGTAGGGCATTTGGGGAAGACACAACATTGATCAAACAGTTGCCATTGTCCACTTTGATAGATATTAGTAATAGTAACTCACAAGCTTGTTGTGGCAGGTGATCAAAGGACTAGATCAAGGAATTTTGGGAGGTGAAGGAGTACCTCCAATGCAAATTGGTGAGGTTCTATGAATAATAAGAAGCTTCCATAGTTGTACGATTCTTTTCTCCATAAACCGGGTCAGGATAGGTCACGGTTTTACTTTAACATATAGGTGGAAAACGCAAGTTACAGATCCCTCCACATTTGGCGTATGGACCTGAAGCTGCTGGCTGCTTTCAAGGTGGATCTCTCTGATATATCCTAGTACTTAAGTACCATTTACTTGCATTATGAGATGACAAGATCTCCGATAATCTTACTGGTCCAAAACAATTTGCACTCTGTCCTCACATCATATTGCAGCCCTGTATTGAACGAAAAAGCTGTAGATATGTGCTTCTAGCTAGTTGGCCGGTTGTGCATGATGTTTCATTGCTTTGGCTGGAAAACCTGGACTTACTTGCAATAATCTTCTATATACTGATACCTGCTTTTGTTTTTTTGTTTACATTCATGTAGGGGATTGCAATATACCTCCAAATGCCACTCTCACATATGACATCAATTTTGTAGAGGTCTACAAGGGAAACCGGAAGTGAAGTACATTTGACAACCAGACATCTACAAGTCACTGCATAGCAATTTGGTGATTCTTAACTGTCTACTAGATTAGCTAAAAGTATAATTCATCGAGCAAGAATGGTCTTAAAGTTCTCCAAGATTATGCATCATTTATTGGTATATGGTTGTGAGTCAATAAAGAGGAAAGAATAAACGTGGTGAACTCCAAATAACTAACAATTAGATTACCACAATTCCTTTTCTAGTGCATGAGGTGCCAATAATTTTTTTTTTCAATTCTACTCTTATAGGGACCATAGAATGTCATCGGTGGTGTCTAAATCTCTCTACTTCTAACTCCCTAAACTGTCTAAACAAAGAACAAATAGAGCTTCTACCCCTCGAGTATTAATTCAAGGATGCTTGTTTGTGTTTGATCATTTGAAATCTTGAAAACTTAGATGGCCACTTTGTTGAATGAAAAGCAAAGCAGAAAGTCATAAAAAGCATTATGATCAATCGTGTATGTTGGCTTTTTGTCCACCAAACACGTGCTTTCATCGTGCTACACTGTTGAAAATTCTTGGCTAGGTTCTGAGAACAAATAGATTTACTTACCTTGGCTGATCGAACCTGACCTTATTGATGATGTAAAGGACACGAGCTTACTGTTACTCCGTATTTGTTTTACTGAGCTTTCATGACACGACATATACAAACTTTATGGATACACATTATATTCTATGTAATCACTTGCATATCTGCAAATGAAGTGTACATGATTCTTGAGTATTGCTAAGTCAATATCTGTTCTGATACTTACTCAATCCTACATGTCACTGAATACATTTTTCGGTTTACTGACATAGCATTCACACTCGATTTGGCTCAATATGAAGGTACAGAGCTAAATGACGGAGAATTTGTTCCCTAGAGATATCAAAAGTAAGTCCAGAAGTCCATGCCTGCAACAAGCAAGCAGTCACCTTTCCCTAACAAGTAAGAGCGGTTTTATCTGCATTTTTTGCCAGGATTCTTTAGATGCAGATAATGTGCCCAGGCATTACCCTTGGTGCTTAAACTTGTTAGGCATCACTCTTTTTGCAATATATATATGTATATATATTTATTCTCATAGTAAATTACACTTTGTGTACATGTTTAATGAATAATGTGAGATTTGTACTCAATGGTAGATGATGGACACTAAATTGTCTTGTTCAGGTTGTTCACAGTTCAATTAATTAAGAGTTCTACTACACATACTTTATTTAATTTCTTATTCTCTAACGTATAATAATACTCGTAGTTACAATGTTGGAGATGAGACTTGAATTTAAGATATCTGATTGAAAAGAAACATGAATATCGACTTTGAGATAAGGAAAACACGTGGTTTTTTCTTTGTTTGAGCTGGTTAGCTATGAACAATTTAAGATAGTTTACATCTTTATGGTTCTTTATCTGCGAGGGTTACAAGGTGAGAATAACCAATTTCACACTTTTGAACAGTAACTAATTTCTCGTGTCCCCAAAAGTGTGGTTTTACTTGTGGGGTTTAAATGGAGCCTAAAATCTTGAATGATGAATGCGGTGAGGTGACAAGAAAGGCAGGTGTAGGCTTGTAGCGTTCAAAAATTTTGAAATCAATGGGCCCCCCACCCCAACGTTTTCTTGCTTTTTATATCTACAGATACAGCTGATGAGTGCTGAACACACTTTTCTGGTGTCTTTTCTTTTCAAGAAAACTTGTTTTTGACTATATTTGGATTTTGGACCTTCCTCTCGTGAGTAGGTAAATCGAATCTGCTTAATTTTGAGTCTAGATCAAACTGGTGAAGCTTATCTTTAGATTGTTTGTGACAGATCTGAACTCTCATCATATATCGATAGAAGAGAGTTTCAAGTCCAGCTACTTAACCACTAAACATTGCCCTAAACACTTTTCTTCATTTCATATTCTCATTCCTTCAAATTAACGTCATTGATTCCCTCCCTATTCCATAGAAATCAGATCTTACACTCTACAACTGCTAGTAAAATAATTGCAATTGCTTTCCCCCGATCGTCTAAAGTCAGCACACACTTTGGAAAGAAAGAAAAAAAGTACAGCTGTGGCCAACCAAATGCAAGTTTGGAATTAGTCTCATCAATCATTACCTCACATCAAACCAAACCATTAAACATACACTACATAGTACATACCTCATGCAACAAACATTACACGTAAAAACAAACTATATAACTATATTATACATCTCAAAATTAACTTACAAGTTACAAATCACCAGCACCATTTACATCACTCTCAAGTCTCAACACATACTTCAAATAAACTCGACTAAATTTGATCCATATAACACCATCTCGGGATAGGCCTGGCACGGGACCGGCCCTGAATTTGGCATCCCAGGGTAGGCTGGTCCCGAGCTGTCAGGCCCGAGTTTTGACCACCTCTAACTATAACCCAATCTCGAGGGGCCTTGAAAACTTGTTGGGATTACATGACAGAGCAGGCATTAGGATTTTCGTCGCTGAAGATGGTGACGTAGGGGTCGTCGAACCTGGTGGCGGTGCCCGTGGTCGGGTTGTCAACCCTCCTGACATACCCCGGCGGCGCCTTCTTGTCGTAAGCCTGAGCGGCGTACGGCTGAGCCACCAAGTTATACGGCACATACGGCCATATCTCCGCCTTCTTCCCGGTGGACTTGGCCTTCTTTAACACCTTGTTTGCCTCTACATAGCCTGTTACCGTCACCTTCTGCTGCTTCCTGTTTATATCTACTGTTTTCACTCCTGCAAACCAAACACCCGAAATGTTAAGATTAATGAGAACAAGAATTAATCCAAAAGATTTAAGTGGTTCAGCAATGTGCTATATCCACAGCAAAGACAAAAACATCCAATATTTTTGTCCAGATGACGAGCATCATATTTATATGCAATATTAAATATGTAAATATGGGACATATACTAAAAATATGGCAAATGATATATTGATGAGATGATTGTAATATATACTGACCACTTAAAGAAGACAAAGCTTTCTTGACTTTAAGCTCACACCCATCACAGTCCATTCTGACTTTGAGCTCCACAGTCTGCAATTGCTTCTTCTTCTTCTTGTGTTTGTGGCTATGGCTGCTGCTCATCATATCAGAAATGTACTCCAGTGTTCCTCCAAGACCCATTCTGTGCTTTTTTCTTCTTAGTTACCACTTTTAGTTTTGCAGATTCAAATTCAAAAGTTTTAGCAACTTTCTTGAGCTCAAAACACCATGGAAATGGAAAAGAAAAGGCTTCTAAAGCTAGAGCTCTGCTATAACTTTGTTTGTTATTACTATTTCCCTCTTTGATCTTTCTTGTTGCACCGGCCTAGTGTTTATATAGGGGCTTTTGGGAAGGTGAAGACCCCACAACGTACATGACAGCACAACACGTACTATGAACTATTGCTTTTTATATTTGCAGAGTTTGAATTCTAGCTTTATAAAGTACTAAAAATATCTGGAAGAATTGCTTAATTAACATGATTGGAAAAATCTGTAATATATTTTTTAAAATTATACTTGGTACAATCATATTAGAATTGATTAGTATATTTGACTCGACCTTTAAACGCAACAAAAGTAGTATGAACGTGGACTGAGAACTAGCTCTAGGGTCGGCTAGGCATGAGCTCAAGAGCAAACCCAGAGAGCTAGCAGCCCAGGTGTATTAAACATATTTCAAGAATAAAATTCATGATATGTTTTAATACAAAAATTATGTTTCACACACCCAATCATTCTATTCGGAGCTAAAAATAGTATAAACATTGTTGAAACATACATAATCAGCGGTTTGATTAGCTAGTTTGGAAATAATAAAATTTTAAATTATTGTCCAACAACATTTGCATTAATAATAAATTATACAAGTGTGATTACTTTTGAAGTTTCATGACAATTAGATGACAACGACACGGAACAAATTTAGTATGTGTCGATTGTCCCCTAGGAATATATAAAACATATTTTTATTTTTCTAATGAAAATGTTTGAAAAACATAGCATGTAAAAACCTCTAATTTGTCGAAATTCTTTAATTTAAATGGAAAAATATGTAGAGGGTACCGTTACTATCACATTAGTCCCAATTGGAAATATTTATTATTTAATCTTATTACAAATTGATAATAATATATCATTTTCATAATATTTGAACAAAATTTACAACCATATGACCATAATCGACAAAATACCACAATAAAGTAAACTAGCATAAGTTGTCCATAGATAATTGGTACAAACCGAAGGCCAATCGGCAGCTCCCACATAGTCTTATAGTTTCTAATTAAGCCAACTATTTGGTTCTTGCCAACAACGTAACCTCTCGATTGAGTATGTCGTATGGGAGAGTTTCCTAGTACAATTTGCCTCCCATATATGATTGGCAAGTTATTATATAAGAATTGAATTTATCTAATACACATAGTTGAATAGTAATTGCGGGCCGGGTTTCCCTCGCGATCGTTACACAATATATTTATATATACTACGTATATAAAATGTAGACTTGATGAAAGGATACAACAAAGAAAGAGCCAATCTTTGGAACAAAACAAAGAAACAGCTGGTAGGAAAGCTGTTTGATTATTAGTATAATTGTTTGAGTTAGCTCAGCTCACCAAACCTATCATATATATAATTCATAATATCTTAAAATTGAATGAAGCTTCTAACCTCCCCCTGTTAGAGCTGATAGATTAACGTTGTTAGAACGATCAAAACAGCCGTGTCTGGGCATACATTGTCTCCCATCCTAACAACAATATTCATGCATCGTCTCCTTCCACGATCATTCAAATGATGATTAGTCATTTCTTTTATTATTTTTTCTACACTTTTTCCTTTAGATTGACCAATTTGGAAATGACTTGTAGATTGCATAATACTTTTTCTTTCAGATAAGCATTAAATCATTAAAATCAGTAAAAATTACAGTTAATTGTCATTTTGGTCCAATGACTATTATAGTAGTGTTGATTGCTATCCGCGACTTTCAAAAATGGTAATTACGTATCATGACTATGCATTTTTTCTCAATTTTGGTCCAGCCGGCCAAAATTGGCCGGAAAAAATTAAACCAACGTTTATCCTTAATTGAGAGGGGTAAAAAAGTCTTTTCCTATTTTTATTTTTTGGTCTTTGACTGCTGTTCCTAATTGACCGAAGTCAATTTCCCTAATTTCCCCCATCATCTGAACCGGGCAATTCTCAGGCGGCTGGTTCACGAGGCGAAACAGCTTCGCCCGAAAGAAGAACAAAGTACTGAGACCCCCGGTAATGGTTTACCGTCATCTGTGGTAAATGGATCTACCCCTGGTAATAGTGATCGAGCAGGTGGTGGTGGCGGTTTGTGGCTCTAATAATATACTTGAAATTGAATTTGGATCATGCCCCGTAGATTTTTCAAGAACATATTAACAGGACGGGACTTTTCTACTAAATTTCATGATGCCTGTCTCATATTTGTGTTACCTGGGACTGTAGGGTTGTGGATTGTATTATTCTGGATACATCTCCTCAATGCATTGACTGTTATATCACATGCAAAATCCGCCGCCTGCGGCGGCGGCATTACACCGGAGGTACGTTTCCTCGTTAGCGCCGTCGCGCAATGTACGAAAACCAGCGGAGGTACGTCGCAGGAGGTGGGTTTCCGGCGAGCCAGCATCAGCAGCAGAGGCCGTCAATTTCCGTGGAAGCGTTGAAGCCGAGCGACATTTTCCCGCGACGGTACAACTCGGCCACGCCGGAGGAGCAGTCGAAGATGGCGGACTTTTGCGGCTTCCAAAGCCTGGATGCTTTGATAGACGGCGGAGTTGGGTCATGAACAGACGGCGGCGGAAAATGAAACGAAGAAGAAGAAAGAAGGGGATCAAATTACTAAACTACCCTTAATATTTTGTTCTTTAAAATTTTCCAGTCACTTTTTGCCGGTAATTTGGCCGGATGGACCAAAATTGATAAAAATTGCATAGTTAAGGTACGAAATTAACAGTTTTAAAAGTCGTGGAATGCAATTAACAAGATACCAATAGTCATTGGACCAAAATGACAATTTTCTCTAAAAATTACATCAAGAAGAAAAAAAAAAAAAGAGGGACAGCTAGAATGCCATTTTTCAGGGCTTGTCATAGAAATGATTTCACTGATCAGAACGTGAAACACACATATATGAAAAAAAAAATTACTATATATATTATGTGGGAAATCACAATCAAACTTAACTCTATGGTAACTCATCCCCAATCCCCCTTAGGCCATACCATGTGAAGTCCCTTTAAGATAATTCACATTCACTTTAGCCTCGTCAGTATGAACAGTTGTTAATATTTATTATAATTTGAAGTAGGTTAAAAGGTTCTTACAATGATTTTTTTTGTTGGTCTCTTGAGATTATAGATAAGAAGATAACATTGTGATGACCCATGCACTGTTATTATAACATATAAATCTCCAACTTACCTTACAAAAATGATGAATGTATAAATATCATGAGGGTCAAATATAGTTGATAATTATATGTATCTATATCGGATATAGACAACCACTTTAATTAATATTAGCAAAATTATTAATTGTTACGATGTTGCTTTCACTGCACCACCACTTGTTAATTGATGCATGCATATGCTCATCACTACACAACAATCTTAATTGGTTTTATTTTCACCTATTGCCTAATCAATATGTAATATAACATTGATATTCACCTTTTTCCTCTTTAATTTTTATTTTTTATATGTTTTATATTTTTCTTGAGGAAGAGCGCACTTTTGAGTAGCGGCAGTTGACTTTCTCGTCACATCAATAAAATTACTTTTATTAAAATTTAAACAATCAAACTCTTTAATTTGCCATCTAAAATTTTTCCTCTTGACATGACATACACTATTTAATTGGATATTTTAGTCATTGATTATTATAAGTTTATGGTATTAATTAACCAAGTCATGAGCATCCAATAATTATAAGTTACATTGAGACGGGTAAAAACATTTTTCCTATTAAGAATAAATACATATATCAAGAGCCAAAATACTAAAGTAGGAATCCCACTAGCTTCTTGATTGGGAAAAAAAGGTAAATAAAGTATATTTAAAAAAAAAAAAAAATCATGAAAGTTTCTAGTCCTCAATGTGCCTCCAATAATTTACCAGTCACCTTCAATTCTTTCTTTTCTGCATTGTTTGCATCCTTAGAGGCATATATACATTCATATAGTCCAAACCCCTCCAAACAACCCACTGGAATATATAATATTTAATAAAAAGATTATTATTATTTTATTTTTTTATTAGACCACGAGGTGTCTTGAATAGACTTTATCTATAAGAAACACTTTTAAGCTCGTACCATAATCCTCATTCGCACTGAACCAATCCAATTAAGAGGCAAAGACCTAGCCTCCTAGTCATATTGGTTAGATGAACTTGTCTCCACATTTATATATTTTGATTTATACCATATGTTATCCATATTAATAGTTTTAACTTGTAATTGAGGTACATATTGAATAATTTTGAAACAGTACACATACTATAGAACAATCATGTTTAAATAAAACTTCACGAATATAAACCTCACTATAAAGTAAAATGCATTTTTAATACAAAGAAATATAAAATAATGTAGGAAAGTAGCTATGAACATATACTACATTGTAACAGAGAGTAGTGTTAAAAAAAAAAAGAAATATAAAATAATGTATGGATTAATTAACTCTTATATGCAAGTGCAATAAAAACCGTCAAGAGTTAAGCATTAAGCATTAAAATCAAGTAGAAAAAATAACATTATTCCAAAAATAAAAAATCCATTAACTAATATAATGTTATGTCTTTTACAACACGATCCGAAGAAGCAGGGTGTCCTATGTGCTAATGTACGTCCAACAACACATCTATAAAGGTTGGCATTAAATATAAGAAACAACCTCAATCCACTAAGGTTGTTAGGTGACGGAATCTTATAGCCATATAGGCTGTAGGGTGGTCATGCCATAAACAGGCAAACCTTTGAATTCATGATTTTCTATACACAAATCATTACACTCTTTATACTTGCCTCAATCGCCCCACACTCATGTTCGATAGGTAAATTACTATAACTCAGCAGTCTCTTAGGTAGGGAGACTAGTGTTTAGCGCTCACAAGAAGTCCACCACATTAAGTGTAACTCCCACACAGACGGCCAAGTTTTGATAGTTTACCCTTTAAAATTAAGGATATGTAAAACTACACAAAATATCAACCTATAGGGGCCGGGATTGCTACTGCTCCCGGGAGAGAGTTCAGTGGTGCAAACGCTCGAGTGAGGTAAGTCTTGGAGGTGGGGAGCTCTCGGGGTTGGGGATCAACTGGAATATTACGGCCCACCCTAGAACATTAACAAAAGCGTCCTAAAAGGATTGTGTGAAGAAAGCACTGAAAAAAGGAAAAAATTTGCCAGAAAAAGTTGGTATTTGATCATGGCATTAGCTTTTGAAGGTGTACTTCCCCCAACAGCTGCAGGAGCAACTCCATGATTACCCGATGCATTTGCTTGCTCGATTGCAGGCAACGGGTTAGGCAAGCGGCCACTGGAAGCGCTCTCTGTATCATCAGCGAAGTCGTGACCTGACATAGAGTGCAGATACATTTCAAATCAAGCGATTAAACAACTAACACAAACGTATTCATGTTTACCAAGAGCTAGCTAGCAATGCTCGCTGAAGCAGGTAACAATCGGGATCCCTATCGAGCCATATATGAATATGTAATGCTATATTTCATTTCCCTCATTCGATGTTTGCACGCTAGTATTATATGCTTATCTGCACAGACTAATTGATCCTAAGGTCACTTGTTCTATGTTTACCTATAATGAATGGACCGATGTTTCGTGTAGTAAAGCCGATAAAGATTAATGAAAACAGAGGCATATATAGTTTAAACCAAACATAACACGTAACACATTTTTACTCACAGTCTGAACGTGACCAGCCCATTTTCTGATTTTCTCTATCGAATACCATTCGATATCCAGTCATGAAGTTTTCTGCACAGAGGAATTGGTTACAATAATGTTTCAATATTCCATAATGGCATGCTTTCTAAAGGGTAGAATTCAAGAAGGAAAGGGGAGACGAGTAAAACTTACGCCCAATTATTCCAATATCTCCTCTGATGGGTTGCACAGCTAAACAAAACCCAGCTAAACCCTGCACCATAGAGGCTGCAACATTCAGAGCGTGAAAGAGAGAGTGCACTTTCTTAATATCAGTTCACTATGCGTGATTCGGGTACTTCGGTAAGGGAAAAATAAGTTCATATATGAACACAATAGCTAGACTTCCAAGAAAGAGTAATTTTAAGCAATGAGAAATTGAGAAATTTGGCGTCCCCATAAATAAAGTGAAGATATAAGTGGATCGTATAGCACCAACCTGAGTGCCATAAATTGCAACGATGGGATCTTGGACTACAAAACTGTTGTTCAACCCAAAATTAAGAGCCAGTAACGGCACCTTTGGCAAACCTTTTGAACTGTTTGAAAACAAATGCTTAACAATATTGGTCTATCCGTATCAAACGAAGCCAGCTAAAAGACAAGTGTTATCGTTATGTTTATACCTGGATTTGTAGCAATATTCCCAAGGATAGCCGTCAAATCTAGTTTTGGCAGCATTTACTTGTCTGTTAAACTGCAACCCGAAAAAGTGATTAGAGAATACAGCGCTTAAATTAAGTAAACGAGCAAAGTAGCAGAGAGCCAAGAGCCGACCTCTTGTACAACTTTGTCATATATTTCATTTGGAAGAAACGTAAACGAAGTACCGCTATCTACCAGCGCTTTAAAACTCGTCTGCTGTAGACAGGTGCTGTCAACGCAACACATCTCCACACCAACAACATATGTTACACTAAACCACGAATTTATCATCACGAGTCAAGAATAAGTAACGTAAAATAACAGCATAGTATATGATGAAACCGAGAATAATACTCTTTTAAGAAGTGATTGAATAGTTCATACTATTTTCCATCCGAAAGCAGAAAGGGAGTAGTTTGCTGGTTGGATATCCCTTGGTCCCCGAAAAATATCCTTCCAGAATCGTCTTCTTTGAAACATAGAGAAAATGAATTCCGGGTTAACCCTGCTTTGGCAAGACGACTTGGAACTGAAATTTCTCCCGGGCCCAAACCCATCAGACCATCAGGCGCAACGCCATTCAAGTAACTGCCGCTTTGCTTACTACCACATCTGACAAAAGAATCGACTTATTAGTTATTTCACAGCACATATAGTTCTTGTGCACAATCTCTTTAATCTCGGGAAAAGTAACAGTACATACCCTAAAATGATAGCAGCACGAAGGGAATTGTTTGATACATTATTCTTGTTTGATGTTAGATGGATTATATCTTCAACCAGTAATCCAGACGTCGATGTTGCATCTGAATAGTAGTTAACAGTATACGGGCACGGTTGTTTAGAGCTTTTGCAGGTAGAACTCTTTTCGCATAATTGGTGGCTGCACGACAGGTACTTGCTGCTGTTCGATCCCGAGGGATCGTATTCATTTAGATCCTTATCCTGCATAATAGATGCCCCAAATACGAGGGAGCACCTGCCAATCAATCATCGGAATATAAGTGCTAAACCTGTTGCCAATACTATAGATTATCAATATAACAGTCATTTGTTGCAAGACAGACAACACGCTTTAAAAACTTTCATTAAACAGAAGGATGTCTGATGATAATGCTGAAATAACATTAGTGGACCGCCTACCAGACTGCTATAGTAACTTGCTGATAAAGGAGCGCATTGTATGCAATCACACGGAAGCCAAAGTAGATCACTTCCAGCATCCACTGCGACGAGAAACGAAACATGTGGAGTTCCGATATCAATCCATGTGTAATGTAACCTGACAGAGCAGAAGAATCCCGAAAGGATTAACATTGTTTCATAAGAAGTTAAACTAATTATCCATGGAAATTACATAGAAACTTAACAGCATTGAACCACAGTTTACAGCATTTTCTGGAAAGTTAATTGCCCAAATAAAAGAGATAAGTACAGAGAACGAAAGTTAAAAATTAGATATTCACTCCTACTTGATACAACTCAATCTAATTAATGGTCCTTATCATAAGTGATACCTCCATTCTTTTCCATCATCAACTTCAGATTCTAATCTATCAAGCACCCAAATTAAAGTCATGACTTTTAAGCATAGAGAGATGGTCTTATCTCTTAAGTGATATTTCAATCATCACCAAAGGCTCATACTCTTCAAGAACCAGCCAATTTGGGATTCTTGCTCTTCAACCTACTTAAATTGATTATAAAATAGCTCATACAGGAGCAACCAAAGCTAAATTGATCGGGCTGAAGACTTGATAATCACAAAATTCTAAGTTTGACTCTATGTAAACGACCCATTAACCTTCTTAGTTTGAGTCTGACATCTATTAAAAAGCTAAATTGGCTAACATCACAATGCGGGCCCAGAGCATATGTTCGGAAGGTAGTGGTTGCGAGTTTCCTCGTCACCCAAACAAATAAAATAGCTCATACAAATTAAAGAATTTTGCAAGCCCAAGCATGAATAACAAAATTCAAGAAATTAGATAGAGAGAGGGAGAGAAAAGTGACCATCCAAACTCATTTCCAAGAGGCAAAGTTTTGCTTCCTTGAGAAGGGAACACAAGCTGGAACTTAGGGCCGAGCTTCATCTTCTGCCGCCGTGCGTCGCTGCTGATCAGACTCCGGTAGTACCCCAAGCTCCTACGCTCCGGCCACGCTCCGTTTCTCGACTCCTTATGCTTCCTCACCTCGTCGGAGAATCTGTGGACTAGCCGCGACGAGTACATCGCCGTCGCACTGTACTCAATCAGCATAACATAGACCACCGCCACAACAGCCGCGAGGCGCATCGCCATTGCCTTAATTGCAACCTCAAATCCAACTCACACAGCGCCTCTCACACTTGCTCAAAGCGGAATCTTGCCAACCTAAACAACACCGCAAACAAGCTAAACGTATACTAATTATTACTTCGACAACATATATCAGTATACATGGTTGGATAATTCCACACGAAAATCTTCTTCTTTTTTTAATTTTTTTTGGATAAAAATTTCATTATAAATTATTTAAATCAAAACCCATAAGATATATTATGTCAAAGATTAAAACTTTTTGAGTAATACTAGCCCTATTACAATCAAATATCTATTTTTATTTTTTTTAATACTATTAACTTGCAATATTTGTTTATAATTACTTTTTAACTTATTTAAGCACAGCCAAAGACTTTGTGGTCAAGCGGCATTCGATGTACACTCCCATGTGGAAGGGAGTCGGTTCAAGCCTCAGTTGAGGCATTTGTTGACTTCTTGTGTTTCAGTAGTTAATACTATATTGTAACCGAGTCAGTTTAGAACTAAAAAAAAAAATTATTTAAGCACAAAAGTCAATATCACCATGCTACTAAAGATTGAAACTTTAAATGAAAAAGATAGAAAAACACAGTTTTTTTTTGAGGTTACGCGTGTAACCTTGCAAATAGCGGCGTGATATTTGTAAGACAAGCTTGTCTTCTGTTGATTTCTTTTGGATTTGTAGTTAATAATGGCAGTCGTACACTTGTTGTGTATCGCCGATTACGTAAAGCAACCGACTAAACCGCATCCTATGTTGTACACTTGTACTACTGCGCATGTTGTCAATGTTCATCTTCTAGTAATACTTGTGAATTCTTTTGGGCTTTTGTAAATTAAAATGTTATTTTGATCAAATTGACTAGATGTTATAGCGTGATCATGATCCACAATGTATTGTGGACCATAGTCATGACTAATGCTGTAATTGTGTGAACTGATACTGCAGTTGTGTTGAAAGAAAACTACAATTACGCGGAATAGAGGCCGTTTCATTCGTCTGGATTTGTAATTGTGTTGAACTGATACTGCAGTTGTGTTGAACTAATACTGCAGTTGTGTTGAAAGAGAATTGCAGTTGCGCGGAACGGATACCATTTCATCCGTTTGTTTTCATTAATTAAAACGATGTCGTTTTGATGTCGCGGTCCACAGTATAATTTGCAACTGAAAAAAATTAAACGTTTACTAAAAAATGACTCATTTTTAAAAAAATATTTTTCAAAAGTCATTTTTCTGCTTTCTAAACACGCCTAAGCCAATTGAGGTTGGCTCGTGCTTCTAAACTCAACAACTTAATTGTGATGAGTTTAATTTAAACTTTGCTTCAGTGACAAGTAGTGAAGTAGACACGAGCAATGATAGAAGAAATTAGAAGCAAGAAGTTGAGGAGTAAACATATGTGTGAAAGCACCCCTTGGGGTTGCTGAAGGGTTAACCTCATTCACAACCCCATCTTTAGGTTTGGTAGCTGAATTGTCCCAACCGGTAACATACAGCCATTTGTAGTAGCATCTAATTTGGAGGATCATGACACAACTTTTCTTTTTTTTTTTAAATATATGTATTTTAGTTTTATTAGACTATGGATGACGAGAAAAAGTTGTAGTCTTTATTTCAAGGTGTATACGGGGTAAACTTTGCTATTATGTAATAGTCTACAAATTACAAAAGGAAGATAAATAGCACAACGGGTTGATAATAAGTAGAGGTAGTTGAGGTGATTTATTTATCATCTACTTAAGAATTTAATTAATTAGTGACTTGAATGAGCTAGTTAGACAATAAATAAGATTATATAAATCCTTTAGTAATATATGGATTATTAGTAATTATTTCATAGAAAGTTCATTAAATGTTTAATTATTATTTCGTGAGTTTTTTTTTTTTTTTCATACGGGAAATGCATTTTTAATCTTTAAATGGGCTTTTCAGTGGGTTTGTGTGTTAGCTTTTTGAGTTATTAGGTTTTTGTTGTTGGGCTGTTATAGGCCTTTTATTTAGTCTCTTATTTTGTTTTTATGAGAACCCCTCACCTCCGCATAGAGTTGTTTATGATCATGATTCTTTTTTTTTTTTTATAGATTTGTTGGATTATTTATTTGCATATATTTATAGAGGGATGAATTAATAATTTTGTGTACATTTAAAATCCTGATGTTATTATTTGTGGATTTATACATGCATGGTTACACTCTAGTATAGATTCGTGTGCATTTTTAAATGTGTGCATTGGGGGCTTATGTATGTGGTATGTGTGCACTATATTGTAGTGTCATGTGCATTCCAGAATTGTGTGTGCGTTAATATTTCAGTGTGCATATTTAATCCAAGTATGTTAGTTGTAGTGTACACTGATTTGGCCATCGTGTGCACTATTGATTTGTTAGTGTGCATGTCGTCATTTATGCAAAGTTGTTGTATGTTACGTTGTTATTGTCTTTGATTTCATATGCGCACACTCGTGTTGGTTTTGTTTATACACCCTTGTTGGGGTTGTGATTGGGTTGGCGGTTATGGTGTGTGTCAGTGCATCCTGTTAGTAAGTTGTACATGCAAATCTGATCTAGTACTGAGCAACTGATGTGTGTGCATTCATCACCCCTTTGCACCTCTCACTTGTGTGAATTGTGTCCATATTATAGAATTTGATTAGCACAACTTGAGCTCAAAATGGAAACTCATTCATTAATGCACACAAATTTTGATATATATGCACATATCTGGTAGACATGATCCACATTTGTCTTTGTTATGTTTAATATGAGGTTTTATGGTGTGATTTATTGTAAAAAAAAAAAAGATAGACTTAATTGTACGTGTGCATACATGAGAAGAAATAAATTAAAGAGAAAAAAGAGAATATACACGGATGGAGGAGTGATGATTGGACTTTAATTTCCTATCTACACAAATGCAAGGTGGAGTGGAGTAGCGTATCGCAACAAAGTGAGGTGGAATGGAGTCACAACACTTGTGTCTTCATGGTTTAAAACCGAACTAAATTTGTTGAGTGGGTGGGGGTGCGAGAGTAGCGCCCCCGTACATAATGAGTAATTTTGTAAACGTACATCAAGATTGCCTATGATGCATATAATCGCGGGTTTGGGCTCTCAACTGAACAAGTAAACTTTAATTTTCTTCTTCATTTTTTTGTTTTATGTTCTTGATCTCATTTTTTCTAACTGTACGATCACGCAGCCACTGTCAATGACTCAGCCATTGCACGCATCATCAGCGTAGCGTTAGTGTAGAAGGTCGGTCAGTGGATAAAAACTGGGCTACCATGCATTTTCACATTTTCCATGCATATATATATATAGCAGTATAGTAGTAGTGGTTTTATTGATAAGCGGACAGTGGATTAAAATATGTAGTGACAAGTCGCAGTCAGCTATAAATATTGGTTAATTAAGGTAGGCTATGTAGTTTGGTAACTAAGTTATATATTAATGTTTTTTGTTACCAATCATCTCCACCCCATACATATGGCCGACATGCATGGACCCTAGTTTCTTGTTTATGTCTTCTTCAATCTTAATCCCATACATATCGCACATAGGATGGTCGGGCGTTGTTTAAATTCAGCTCACGATTAGGTTGATAGGTCTTGTTAAATAAGGAGTAACAGCCCGTTTGGTTCGCTGAAAAATATTTAAAGAAGGAAATGGAATTCAAATTCCATGGAAAACAAATTGCCAAGAAAACGGATTCCACTGTTTGGTTGGTGGAAAAGAAATTACTGGGAATATCAATTCCATTGTTTGGTTGAATTTGGAATGGTAAGGAATTATGAATATAAAGACTAAAATGCCCTTAGTAATAATAGTGATAATATATATACATATGTAATTAATAACTTTTGTTGAGGGTAAAATAGTCCAAGCCTTAATATTTTCTTCCCACCCTCTATGGAAAACAAAATACCTACTCCTACCAAAGAATTTGTTTTCCTTAGCTTTTGGGAAGTGGAGTTCCATGGAATTCATTTTCCATCCAACCAAACAATAGAATTACCTATTTTCCTCATCTTTATGGAAAACATTTTCCATGGAATTAGTTTTCCATCCAACCAAACATGCCATAACAAAAATATTAATAATTTTTACTATTTTGTGTGTAAGAAAGTGAAGTTATTGGATAAACTAAAATGCTATAGTGCACACTGCACTATATTAATAATTAAGGAGTGGACTCAACTTGATCATACATTCATTAAACTATTTATACATGCTTTCCTTGATAGACAATATAATGTAGAAAAGTAACAAAATTAAAACAAGGTGCACTTATCACCACCAATTCACCACAAAATATAATGTTTTGATTGTTAAAAAAAAAAAAAAAAAAAAAGAGGCAGACCATGCTTTTCGTTCATTTTTTTCATCTAATAAAAATTAAATATTTTGTGGAAGTATAATTTGGAAGTAGGCGTAGCATTTTCTTATTAACTGGGCCAAGCCACTCGATTTCGGTCCTACCTTGTTAGAATGTAATCATTATTCTATATGGAGGTGGATCCATGAACGCACATACACATATATATAGATTATAGAGAGGACAATAATGTAAAATTTTAATAAGGCATTATATATACTATACCCTCATAATGACATAATAATTAATATGATAATTAGGGGGCATATTGTCTTAGCTTGCAATTAATGGTTAGGGCAAAGCAGGTTGGCTACTTTATCCATTAATGTAACCTCCACTACCTTCCTTATCTGCGTGCCTAAACCGCCTTGCATTGTTTCATTAATAAACCCAAAATCCTCACCATAACTATTCCCCACAACTTTAAATATATAATAAACAACTCTTCTAAACCTCATTAACCAAGAAAATCCCCCCCCCCCCCTATAATCCCCATCCTTAGCCTTCTCAAACCCCAACCACAAAACCATTTGGTCATTTCTAAACAATATAATACATTTGCATTATATTCAATTCTTTGACAAAACCTTGGAAAAATGTCGTCCATTGGTTTTAGCTATGCCCATGTTCATGTTCAGCAAGAGCGTCTAAAGGAGAAAATAAGGAGATCGGATCAAGGCGATGAAGGAAGAGGCAAAGATGCAACCCAGCAAGAGCCTAAACGTGGAAAGGCTAAGAAAATTCACCCGGCCGGCGGGTTTCCGGCACCGGATTCTCAACATAATTCACAACAACAAAAAGCTTAGGCCGTGTTTTATGTTCGACGACGACGACGTTAATGTACCAAAAACCTTTACGTTGTTGCTGTAGTTTCGTATTTGATTTTGGTTTTCTTGGAGGTTGGGTTCAATTCCACCTTCAAAACCATTGTGATATATTTTTCAATGTCTGTATTATGTTTGACTGTCTGTCTGTATGTGGTGCATTATCCATTGGATTGAAGAAAACCTATAAATTTAGTTTGTGTATATCTGTTTCAATGTCTTTCAAAGAAAGTAACGTTATTGGGTCAGAGCAAGCGAAATAGGGAACAATTGTTTTGTACGACAATAGAGAAACTAAATTCTAAACAAAATTTAAAAGTTGTAAGTATATATGAAAGATTTCAAATTTAGTCTAAAACGGATGAGTTGACCCAATAAAATTGAAAAGTTTAGGGATGACAAAGAAATTTAGCGTAATAAGTTCGATGGTCCTAATGAGCTAGCCCAAAATTTGGTGTGTTAGTTCAATAGGCCAAGTCACTTAAAGACCATTCTTTGTATAAGGATGTATACGTTTATATTTATTAGTGTGAATGCGCTATTTATTATTAAAATTGAAAATTTATAATGTTAATTTGAAAATGTTAAATATTTTAGTTGAGTCTCCGCCGATAAGCCTGACAACCCAAGGTTTAAAAGTTTGGGCCAACAATTTTAAACTCGCCCAACAAAAATAAGCAATTAGCCGGTCAAGCTAATAAGCACGACAGTTCGATAGGACTAGTGAGAAACAAACTGGCTAACCTAATTGACATCATGTTGTTCACACTTACTCTAAAGGCATTATCAAATGCGCGCGCGCACACATATATATATATTCTAAACTAAGGGTATTTCATTGGTGTTGTCATTTAAAAAAGGGTTACAAAGTATGTTTGATAATATAATGTTTAGTGAGAGCCAAGAAGAGTTTGGAGTGAAAACCATCTACATTAGACTGTAGCTATAATATGTTGATGGGAGCAACCCTTGAAGCCTCACTCACAACCCCTTCCTAGCACATCATGTTCCTATGACCCATTATATATAATACTAATTATCAGGTACACCAAATGTTATAGTTAGTGGTGAAAACACAACTTCTTTATTTTCTTATACATGCATAGCAGTTAACTAGCATCATATTTCAATGTTATAATATTAGATTCAATTTTTTAAGCCTCCGCTCAATTGAGGTGATTATATTCCTAACCCATACCAAATTAAGTAGAAAATTGAAAACAAATAAAGCCATAAGTTGTAACATGCGGCATGCAACGTTGGTCACCACACGATAAGCTGTATGTCGGGGGCACTATCCAAATTGTTTAATTAAGTCTCAGTCTGACAGCCAACTCCATTTTATTTCATTTACAACTATGAATCCCACCCTTTATTATATTGTTAGTTTTATTATTTTAAGTCAACTTACATTATTTAACTAAATATTGCAATATAATATAAACTGATCACAGTCAAAGTTAATAAATAAAAAGCAAATATTATATTGTAACACTCAATGTAGATGGCTATGCCACATTGCACGCAAACGTTTATCTATACGGAGAACACATAAGACACAAATTAAATTTTATATATATACACACACATACACACACAATATGGAAGAGGAGAAGATCGAGAGGACCACAATCTATGGTGAAATTCCAAAGATCAGCAAAGTTTATAATGAGGAGCGGGAGGTG
This sequence comes from Ipomoea triloba, assembly GCF_003576645.1. Lineage (NCBI taxonomy): Eukaryota > Viridiplantae > Streptophyta > Magnoliopsida > Solanales > Convolvulaceae > Ipomoea > Ipomoea triloba. The sequence continues at coordinate 473,067 of NC_044927.1, read as the reverse complement.
GGATAAATTATAGCTAGTAACGAATGCTTAACTTTAATTTATTCCTTTATATTTGTGTCATTCTCCAAGTCAAACTCGTGATTTTTACTCTGATACTAATTGTAGGATCAAACCTATGATCCTAGCTCTAATATACTAATTGTAGGATCAAACGCTTACACTCCAAAAGTTATAGCTAGTAGTAAATGAGCACATTTATTTCTTTATATATATTTGCGTAACAACTGGCCTCACGATCTGATTACAGGATGCTGAACTCGATTTTTTAATCCACAGCCCAACATGCTTCCAAATTGCCACCATTGTCATCACTGTAAAGGATTTTGCAGGCTGCAATGCAGCAAAAATAAACTAGCTTAGCTAGCTAGCTTGATTCCACTGGAATAATATAATGTTTTAGCAGGCAGTGTAGCATTAGTGTACAAGGTCGGTTAGTGGGTACAAACTGGGCTACCATTTCATATTTTCCATGCATATATAATACTTTTCTCATCTCACATAATGGGTTTGCTTTGATTAGCAGACTGGGGATTAAAATATGTGGTGACAAGTCGCAGTCAGTGTTAGTTAATTAAGGTAGGCTATGTAGTTAGGTTAACTAAGTTATATTCATGTTTTTTTTTTTTTTTTTTTTTTTTTTTTTTTTTTTT